>NC_092414.1:12133312-12433312 GCF_040894005.1 Engystomops pustulosus
AAGTCTGGAATCACTTTCTACATCTAGTACTAGAATCAATTTCTTGGGGAAAGGAGGATGTGGCCCTTCTGGCTGCTTTCAATCTGCAGTTTCAGGACCTTCAAAGGTCCGGAAATAGCTCTCTTGTAGATGTGTAGTGAGAGCAGGAAAAGGTATATGAGCATTTCAGTCTCTTCTCAGTCTCAAATTTGGTGGTGATAGGCCCCTAGAAGGCTTGGGCCTATATTGTAATCTACTACTGATCCAGACCACAGTAAACAAATCCAAAACCTACCTGCTAGATATAACACAAAACATGTCAGACCCTTAAAAAAATATATACAGACTGCAGAAAAAACCCTATAAACAAAAGCAGCAACTTAAAAACAGAACCCAGACCTCTAAATTCAGACCCACATTTCCTAAACACAGAAATGGTTTCCCAACCCAATATAGACCCCAGACCAGATCCCAAAAATATACAGATGCCTGCCAGTATTGGATTATAATATAGGCAGTTTGGGCGGTAGCTCAGGGCTCAAGCCTTCTAGGGGGCCCATGGGCACCCAAACCACCCACCAAATTTCATACTGAGAAGGACCTTCAACCATGAAATCCTTGTATATCTGTTCCTGCTCTCAATACACATGTACACAAGAGCCATTTCGGGAACCTGAAAGGTCCTGAAACCTCGGATTGAAAGCGGCAGGAGGGACACATCCCCCAAGAAGTTGATTCTATAACTAAATGTAGGAAGTGATTCCAGACTTGTAGGGGCCATAATATTCATACAGTCCAGGGAACATGGCAGCCTTAATCCGCCCCTGATCCCTGACAATCTAAATAAAAACAGATACTGGACCAAAACCCAAAACTTATATAGATCTCAGCCAACACTGTAACTAATACTTACCCCAGAGAAGACCCTCTAAACAAAGCCAAGTCCCCTTATTATATACAGACCCCAGACATGACCTGCTAAAGGTACTAATAAATTCAGATGCAGATTATCTAATCATATACCGACCACAGACAAGGTTTCCCAAATCTAGAACCCTAAATACCCCCAAATATACAAACAGATTCAGACACATATGCCAACCACAAGCAAGGTTTCCCAAAATAATATAGATCCCAAACAAATTCAGACCCAGAATGGAACTCTAAACTTATACAGAAACCAGACCCTCAGAACCTCAGAACAGGATCTTTATATACACAGATGATCTGTTACCCAAACTCAGACATGGGCCCCTAAATAAAGTACACAATTAAGACCATGTGCAGAGACCCCAGACCATACTCACTTCTCCTGATTTCTGCAACCTGTGGCCTTTACTCTTTGGTCGACCTGCAGACAACGCTTTGACATTTAGAAGTTGTCTGTGGTGAGACCCAAAGGTGAAGAAGTTTGCAGGAAGAAGAGAAATGAGAGGGACATCTGTTCAGGAAGTCCACACTCCTGAAGTATGCTATCTATACTTTTCATCAACTCGTCATGGCTTGGCATTATGGTTGTCTGGTCACTTTTTCAGCCAGTTCGGCCATGTAGGCAGGGAAACGTCTGGGATATTACTGAATAAACCTCTGTTCTCTGACGTGGAAGAAGTAAAGGGACTTTCAAGAACTAGAAATGACTCCCGGGCCACAGGTTCTGTGGAAACGGCATATACCTTTGGTGGATCTCTGGATTGGAAGAGCCGCTGGATTGGCAAAAACCTAAATAGTTGGGCTTTGTCTTTCTCCTCTGGTGCCATCTTGGATGGTTCTGTGACATCATCAGATGTCTTCTCCACATAAAACATCTTCTTTACCCCTGACACCATATCATCTAAATCTCTGTGTAAAGTGTCTGAGATCTGACCTTCATCCAGGTCAGAGTCAATATGAATCATCACATCACCTTCAGTGTTATCTTCCCAAAGTTCTCTGACGTCCGATTCTCTTAAGAAAGCCAATGAATCTTGTATATTACATGTCATTTGCAGATGGCGGATCTTCTCTGTCAAATCTTCTGTCTTCATCTCCAGGTTCTTGATAAGATCCGAGACTGAAAGTGACATCTGCTCCTCCTGCCTGGAGATCTCGTTCAGGACCCTCTTCTCCAGATCATCCAGTTGGGTCCTCATGTCTATGAACAAGGTAGTGACTCTCTCTGTTAAACAAGCCGCTTTACATTGCGCTTCCCTCTTATGATCCTGCAGACTCTGGACTCTTTTGTCAGTCTCCTCCCTTTCCCTGGTCATATCCTCCAGAACATTTCTCAGCATCTCTTTCTTCTTCTCAGAAGCCTCATTTAGAAGCTCCACCTGATGTCTTCTGTGCCCAAACAGATAGCATTTGGAACAGATAGATGTAGCATCTTCAAAGCAGTAATACTCCAAGAGCTCCTTGTGGGTGGAGCATTTTCTGTCCTCCAGGGAGGTGCTGGGTTCTGATAGGACGTGTTCTGCTTCCTTGCTGTGAACTCCCAGGTGTTTATCACACAAAAAAACTTCACAAGTGAGACAGGATTTAACAGCAGGTACAAGAGAGTCCACACAGTAAGAGCAGAAGATCCTGGTTTCCATTTGTGGTGGAGGAGTGAACAAAAAGTTCTCCATTATTTTTCGCAGAGCTAAGTTTGTCGTCAGTGCCGGCCTCTCCTGAAACTCTTCTCTACATTCAGGACAGAAATAACCTCCAGACCCGTCTTGTGTATCCAGCACACGATCAATACAGACCCGGCAGAAGTTGTGTCCACATCTCAGGGCCACCGGGTCCCTAAAAATGTCCAAGCAGATACAGCAATCCAGTTCGTCTCTCTGAACAGCTGATGCCATGACTGCAAGTGTAAAGGAAAACACAGTACCTGCCAGGTGGCACACCTCATGCCCCGCCTAGTCTACGAGCATTCTCCAAATAAATATTGACCTTTGTTCTGCGCTCGCTCTCAAAGCAGCTTTTTATAAGAACGGCAAACCTGTTTGACAGCCCGCAGGAATTTTTTTCTAAATATCTTCCAAGGAACACTACTGTTAATTTGTATCGTGAATAGAAAATAATTGGAGAGGGCAGGGCCATACCATCTGGGCGGAGCCTATTTCAGACAGAGCGGTGGGAGAGGGTTTCTGCTGCAGCCAGTTGCCTTACAGGGGGAGTGATCTTTAAATTTCGGGTCACTTCTATGTCTGTAGTCTGTTTATGTGGCAATAGCATGACATTCCATCGTTGGCTATTGTCCAGCATCCAGATGGTCAGTGATGGGCTAGAATACTGTGGGTCTCCAGAAGTGATGATTCTGTGGGCCCACCATTCAAATATCATGTTCCTGGAGGATGTAATATTCCCTTTTCTCATGTAATTGCTTCCTTCACCTCCAAATGGGATTATCTTCTGCAGGACCTTGGGACCCAATGCTTTGTGTCAGAGCCTTGGTCTTCTGAAGGATACTGTGGTGGTCCAGTCCGACCCTGGTCTGGTGGCCCTTTCCTCTTCAGATTTTTTAAAGAACATGATTATTGTATTCAGCTGTATCCCTCACAACATGAACAAATAGGATTGAGAGTTTAGTGTTTTGTCAGAGACAGCAGGGTCTCTGACAACGAGGATGTCCATACAGAACCACCTTTTTCTCAGAAATTATTACACCATCAAAGTCTCAAGGCGTGGAGCAGCCTCTGTGAACTTCGGGAGCTAAGTCTACTCCACACACCGAGTAGCCTCTGCAATGCTGTCCCCTGCACGCCCATGCCAACTGTGAACGCGGTAACATGGACTGTGCAAGCGCAGTGTCTTCAGCCAGGGCTTGGGCCAGAGGGAGCTTCTGTGCATGCTCCCGTTCCCTGTCTTCTTCGCATGCTCTCGGTCCCTGGCGTCTGCCCATACTCCCGGTCACCGGCTTCTGTGCATGCTCCCGATCCCCGGCTTCTGTGCATGCTCCCGTTCCCTGTCTTCTGAGCATGCTCCAGTTCCCTGGCTTCTTTGCATGCTCCCGGTCCCTGGCTTCTGTGCATGCTCCCGCTACCTGGCTTCTGCACATGCTCCCGGGCCCTGGCTTCTGGGCATGTTCACGGTCCATTGCTTCTGCGCATGCTCCCATTCCCTGGCTTCTGCGCATGCTCCCCGTCCCTGGGTTCTGCGCATGCTCCCTGTCCCTGACTTCTGCGCATGCTCCCTGTCCCCATCTTCTGCGCATGCTCCCCGTCCCTGGGTTCTGCGCATGCTCCCTGTCCCTGACTTCTGCGCATGCTCCCTGTCCCCATCTTCTGCATATACTCCCAGTCCCTGGCTTCTGTGCATGCTCCCTGTCTTCTGCGCATGCTCCCGGTCCCAGGCTTCTGCGTATGCTCCCAGTCCCTGGCTTCTGTGCATGCTCCCTGGCTTCTGCGCATGCTCCCGGTCCCCGGCTTCTGCACATGCTCCCGGTCCATGGCTTCTGCGCATGCTCCCAGTCTCTGGTTTCTGCGCATGCTCCCGGTCCCTGGGTTATGCGCATGCTCCCGGTCCCTGGCTTCTGCGCATGCTCCCAGTCTCTGGTTTCTGCGCATGCTCCCGGTCCCTGGCTTCTGTGCATGCTCCCTGTCCCTGGCTTCTGACATTGCAGAGGCTTCTCAGGGTGTTGTGTAGCCTTAGCCCCCAAAGTTCACAGTGAATACTCTACACCCCGAGTAGCCTCTGAAGGTAATGTGCATAATCACACATTATACGTTATAAAATGATAGGCTGCTATTAAAGATCTCCACTGATGAGCCACACATCGGTTATCTACCTCTAGAACTACTGAAAAAAAGTAGATTCCAGATGGTTGATGTCCTTTAAAGAGGTTGTCATCTTTCATATTTGCCCTATATTTACACTATATTAAGCTGTAGTCACCCAATTCCCAAGTTTCTTACCAATAACCATCATGATATGATCAAAATACAGCAAAAAGTTTCATTTTATTAATTACAATCACATGGAACAACACGTTATATGACAGAAGCAAAAAAAACTGCCCAGTATAAAGGTGGGGTCTGGTGTTATTACATATGCAGTCGCCCCTGCGTCAGGGCGTAAACTGCAGGAGCACCTAAGATGTCTGGAGGATCAGCTGAGAGGTCTGAAGGAGCACCTGAGAGGTCTGAAGGAACACCCGAGAGGTCTGAAGAAGCACATAAGAAGTCTGAAGGAGCACCCGAGAGGTCTGAAGAAGCACATAAGAAGTCTGAAGAAGCACATAAGAAGTCTGAAGGAGCACCTGAGAGGTCTGAAGAAGCACCTGAGAGGTCTGAAGGAGCACCCGAGAGTTCTGAAGGAGCACCTGAGAGGTCTAAAGGAGCACCTGAGAGGTCTGAAGGAACACCCGAGAGGTCTGAAGAAGCACATAAGAAGTCTGAAGGAGCACCTGAGAGGTCTGAAGAAGCACCTGAGAGGTCTGAAGGAGCACCCGAGAGGTCTGAAGGAGCACCCGAGAGGTCTGAAGAAGCCCTTGAGAGGTCAGAAGGAGCACCCGAGAGGTCTGAAGGAACACCCGAGAGGTCTGAAGGAGCACCCAATAGGTCTGAATGAGCACCTGAGAGGTCTGAAGAAGCCCTTGAGAGGTCAGAAGGAGCACCCGAGAGGTCTGAAGGAACACCCAAGAGGTCTGAAGGAGCACCCGAGAGGTCTGAAGAAGCACCCGAAAGGTGTGAAGGAACACCTGAGAAGTCTGAAGGAGTACCTGAGAGGTCTGAAGAAGCCCTTGAGAGGTCAGAAGGAGCACCCGAGAGGTCTGAAGGAGCACCCGAGAGGTCTGAAGGAGCACCCAAGAGATCTGAAGAAGCACCTGAGAGGTCTGAAGGAGCACCCGAGAGGTCTGAAGGAGCACCTGAGAGGTCTGAAGAAGAACCCGAGAGGTCTGAAGGAGCATCCGAGAGGTCTAAAGGAGCACCCGAGAGGTCTGAAGGAGCACCTGAGAGGTCTGAAAGAGCACCCGAGAGGTCTGAAGGAGCACCTGAGAGGGCCGTAGTAACAAGATGAGGTGACTATCTGTGCAGTAATTCTGTTCTTGGGACTGTATAAAGGACTGGAGTGGACCTTAAAGGGGGGCTTCACCCTTCCGAACTGTCTCACCAGTAGAAACCAGTATTGTGTGGGGCACCGTACAAGCTTACACTATCTTCTATTTAAGAGAATAGTCAGTTTTGATATTTATATAGATTACCATCTCAGTGCACCAGGGGCGGAGCCATGTATGCTGGTGCACCAGTTTTTATCTTAATACACCTTTTTCTACAAGAGATGACTATTATTATGTAATAGACAGTGCTGGGACATAGCAGGCATTGCACAGTGAGGAGAACAGGTGCACAAGAAGGAATGGCCCCGCCCCCAGTGCACTGAGAAGCTAATCCTCAAAAGGATATGCAACATCCCCCACCGGGGCCTAACCTTTTCTTGGGGCCTGGAGTCAGCCGGGGCCCGCAGTACCTGAGTGGCTGGCGGTTGCGGCCTAGGCACGCTAGTGTCACGGTGCTTGGTATGGGGAACCGGAGGGCTGTCCTACAGCCTGGCAGGTCTCCAGCAGGGTGGTGTTGGCTTAGAAATTATGAGGGAGAGGCTGCTATAGCGGTTCTCCCTGGGGCAACCCTTTGGTGTCTAGAGGATGAGTCTCTGGGTGGTGGACAGGGTGCCCGTGATGGTGACAGCCGTAGTAGCAGGGACCAGACGGGGGAAAAGACGTTGAACAAAAACAACTTACAGTTCTTTATTGGAACCGACAGGAACATTAGCAACGTGCCTTAACAGGATGGTGGAGTGCTGGAGATGTAGTTGGAGGGAGCCACAGGATGTAGATCATCAGCCTGGATGCAAAGGGCAGGCTGGGAGGTAGCTGTGTCCTGGAAGGATGCTTCAGCTTTATCCTGGATTGCTTCAGGTATCACCCTTGAAGGTAGGATGATACCCCTTTCCTCTCGCTAACTAGCTATTTGCTCCACTCTTCAGGCAGGGAGCCGGGCTCACCTGCTCTGATCTGGTATGCTGACTGCACAGACTCCTCAGAGTCTGCTTCTGAGCTACTGCTCAGCTAACTGCTCTCTAGAACATTCCTCGCCAGGGGTTTTGTTACTCCCACTGGTCAGGTGGTGGCTGCTCCTCCAATTACATCTCAGCTCACAGAAACAGAGTGTAACACATGTGATTGGCTGACACATCTGACATCACACAAAACACTTAACTCCTGCCTTACCAGGCAGGTTCTACCACTGCAGTGTTCCCCTATGTCCTATAAGGACTATGTAGTGACATGCTGTGGGGCTAGTCAGACCCTACACAGGATGCAAGCTACATGGTGGGACGTATTCGCAAACACAGCTCTGCCTTGCATCGGCGAGAGTGTTGCAGATAAAAACTGAATTTTCACTAAACTGACAGATTTCTGGGAAACATGAAAAGTGTGTCTGGGCGGCATCCTCAACTTGGCAGATTGGGGAGAAGGTAGACTCCATCTAAGTTGGGGGATGTCTAATATAAATGTGTAGAGCAGAATGGAAAAAACTCTAATTGACATCATCATCATCAATCATGACAATGAGCATAGTGTGGTCTCCTCTTTACGGACTTCACTGCAAGGTGCTTTTGTCTTATTTACTTTTTTAGGAGGTGAACCCACACGTAACTTGTTTTAAGCGCAAACTTAGGTCATTTGTTCCCTTCGCATAAAATTTAGGCATTGATTTGGTCAAAACGCTAAGTAATCCAGTGTGTAATGTGTCTGAGATCACAGTCACATCCAGACCATCTACATCATGGCGCTGGTTATCATGTCCCCCTGTGTCCTCATCACCTCCCCCCTCCTCAGGATCACACAAGTCACCTGTGTCTGGTTCCTGTAACACAGTCAGTGGATCAGTCATGTTACACAGCTCCTCAATGTGCCTCATCTTCCTGGACAGCTCGTCCTTCTGTATCTCCAGCTTCTGGATCACAGCAGACAGTGAGAGGGACTTTTCCTTCTCCTGCCTGGAGATGTCACTCAGGACCCTCTTCTCCAGGTCGTCCAGTCGTCTCCTGATGTCTATAAACAGGGCAGTGACTCTCTCAGCTTCTCCAGATGCTTTTTCTTGAGCTTTTCTCCTGCGCTCCTCCAGACTCTGGACTCTTCCCTCAGTCTCCTCTCTCTTTGTGATCAGTTTCTGAAGAACATTTTTTAGTTCATCCTTTTTCTTCTCAGAGGCCTCATCCAGCGTCTCCACCCGGTGTCCCCGATGTTCTCCGGCCAAACTGCACGACACACAGATACAAGTAGCATCCTCAGTGCAGTAATATTCCAGGATCTTCTTATGGACAGGACATTTCCGGTTCTCCAGGGAAGTGCTGGGGTCAGATAAGACGTGTTCTGGTGACTTGCTGTGGACTTTCAGGTGTTTATCACACAGAGAAGCCTCACAATGTAGACAGGACATCACAGCAGGTACAGGAGAGTCCACACAGTAAGAGCAGAAGATCCCGGTGATCTCCTCCTGATGCTGCTCATGGTGATGGAAATTCCTGTGTATCCAGCACACGATCAATACAGACCCGGCAGAAGTTGTGTCCACATCTCAGCATTACAGGATCTGTATAAGTGGTCAGACAGATGGAGCAGTCCAGCTCCTCTCTCAGGTCGGCAGACGCCATGGCTGACAGAGGAGGAAGAGAGAAACAAAACTATTTTTATTAATGACGCTTAGAAAGCAGAGGGCGGGTTTAACTATTTCTACTCAGCTGTAGCTGAACAGCACAGAGTAAGAAGCTGTGTCCAGGATGAGTATCAAAGATCAGGGAAAAGAAGCCCCATCTAATCTGCTCTCATATGTTCTCATCCTATTGTAGCCTCTCATCTCCTCCTCATATTGTGTCCTCTCATCTCCCCCTCATATTGTAGCCTCTCATCTCCCCCTCATATTGTGTCCTCTCATCTCCCCCTCATATTGTGGTTTCTCATCTCTTCCTCATATTGTGGTCTCTCATCTCCTCCTCATATTGTGTCCTCTCATCTCCTCCTCATATTGTGGTCTCTCATCTCCCCCTCATATTGTGTCCTCTCATCTCCTCCTCATTTTGTGGTCTCTCATCTCCTCCTCATATTGTGGTCTCTCATCTCCTCCTCATATTGTGTCCTCTCATCTCCCCCTCATATTGTGGTCTCTCATCTCCCCCTCATATTGTGTCCTCTCATCTCCTCCTCATTTTGTGTCCTCTCATCTCCTCCTCATTTTGTGGTCTCTCATCTCCTCCTCATATTGTGGCCTCTCATCTCCTCCTCATATTGTGGTCTCTCATCTCCTCCTCATATTGTGTCCTCTCATCTCCCCCTCATATTGTGGTCTCTCATCTCCCCCTCATATTGTGGCCTCTCATCTCCCCCTCATATTGTGTCCTCTCATCTCCTCCTCATATTGTGTCCTCTCACCTCCCCCTCATATTGTGGCCCCTCATCTCCTCCTCATATTGTGGCCCCTCATATTGTGTCCTCTCATCTCCCCCTCATATTGTGTCCTCTCATCTCTCCCTCATATTGTGTCCTCTCATCTCCCCTCATATTGTGTCCTCTCATCTCCTCCTCATATTGTGTCCTCTCATCTCCTCCTCATATTGTGTCCTCTCATCTCCTCCTCATATTGTGTCCTCTCATCTCCCCCTCATATTGTGGCCCCTCATCTCCTCCTCATATTGTGTCCTCTCATCTCCCCCTCATATTGTGGACCCTAATCTCCTCCTCATATTGTGTTCTCTCATCTCCATTGAGTAAATGACAAACTGCTACCACCACAATATTCCAGGAATCCAGATCTTCAGTCAAGGTAAGTCTTCCACTGCTCTTTGAAAGATCTTTGAGCTGTAATCTTTTCTTTATTTTGTGTTCAGTAGAGATCCAAGGTGCACATTCATAAAACCAAAATCATGGCTAAAAAGTATTTATTATACTCAGAAAGGCACTTTGAGTAAAGTCGATCACTCCCGTCCATGCCCACCTGGTGTGAAGGTTACATAAGGGGGAAAATAGTGGCAATACCTGACCATGCACCAGGAATTTTGATTATTTCAAGGCTTGCACACCAAAAAACTCTCCCATGGTATCATTTGGATCGGGCCCAAGAAGTCCCCGGGCGTTGGGATATTTGTTGCACTGTTTGGGCAAAATTTGTTAGCTCCCTGCTCCACCATTGTCCCATAGCACTAAGCATGCAGGAGGCACGTGACTTCATTGCACCTCCAACTCCATGCCGCTCACTACAGAGAGACGTGGTAGTGGGGGACCTAAAGGGGCGCATCAAGAGAAGGGGGACCCTAAAGGCAGCGGATCAACATGACCTCCTAAATCCAAAGAATTGAAGAAAGGATGACCAGAGAATTGCCTCATTTGATGGTATGCATGTCCAGATCACACAGGTCCTTGAGACTTTCGGGGGGATACTGAATACAGATCCTGATGATATAAGGCAGGGGTAGGGAACCTATGGCTCGGGAGCCCAATACGGCTCTTTTGTTGGCTGCTTCTGGCTCTCTGACAGATCTTTCATAAATAGTGATGGCTGCTGTGTGTCTGTTAGACTGATCACTGGACACAGGCAGTGATGTTACCGCTGCCTACGTCCTTTTTATGACCCAGGTGCCATCGCCATCATCGTCTAAGCCTGGGTCAAAGAGAAGAGCGTGGGAGTGATGAGGAGTTGGCTGTGGCTACCTATCTACTTAGGGGCATGTGCTGTGATTACCGATCTACTGGGAGTATGTGCTGTGGCTACCTATCTACTTGGGGGCATGTGCTGTGGCTACCTATCTACTGGGGGTATGTGCTGTGGCTACCTATCTACTGGGGGTATGTGCTGTGGCTACCTATCTACTGGGAGTATGTGCTGGGGCTACCTATCTACTGGAAGTATGTGCTGGGGATACCTATCTACTGGGAGTATGTGCTGGGGATACCTATCTACTGGGAGTATGTGCTGTGACTACCTATGTACTGGGGGTATGTGCTGTGACTACCTATCTACTGGGGGCATGTGCTGTGGCTACCTATCTACTGGGAGTATGTGCTGGGGATACCTATCTACTGGGAGTATGTGCTGTGACTACCTATGTACTGGGAGTATGTGTTGTGACTACCTATCTACTGGGAGGCATGTGCTGTTGCTACCTATCTACTGGGGGTCATGTGCTGTGGCTACCTACCTCATGGGAAGCATGTGCTGTGGCTACCTATATACTGGGAGCATGTGCTGTGGCTACCTATATACTGGGGGCATGTGCTGTGGCTACCTATCTACTGGGAGCATGTGCTGTGGCTACCTATATACTGGGAGCATGTGCTGTGGCTACCTATATACTGGGGGCATGTGCTGTGGCTACCTATATACTGGGGGCATGTGCTGTGGCTACCTATATACTGGGAGCATGTGCTGTGGCTACCTATATACTGGGGGCATGTGCTGTGGCTACCTATATACTGGGAGCATGTGCTGTGGCTACCTATATACTGGGAGCATGTGCTGTGGCTACCTATATACTGGGAGCATGTGCTGTGGCTACCTATATACTGGGGGCATGTGCTGTGGCTACCTATATACCGGGGGCATGTGCTGTGTCTACCTATATACTGGGGGCATGTGCTGTGGCTACCTTTATACTGGGGGCATGTGCTGTGGCTACCTATATACTGGGAGCATGTGCTGTGGCTACCTATTTACTGGGAGTATCATAGGCATGAAGCACTAAGATCCGGCGTGGAATGCTGGGAGCCGCTGGTCTTTATAGGAACCCGGAAAGTGGGTAAGCACTTCCTGGCCCTTTAAATCTGCGAGTACTGGGATGGGAGCAGGAACGTGGAGAGGTAAGTGAGCTCGGAAAGGGGAGCCGCCATGGAGAGGGGCATGGGTGTGCCTGTGAACCGAGACGTAGATCGCAGGACCCGTGACACTGGGACTACCCATCTACTTGGGGCATATTGTATGGCTCTTACGGAATAACATTTTAAATATGTGGCGTTCATGGCTCTCTCAGCCAAAAAGGTTCCTGACCCCTGATATAAGGAGTTTAACAATAATTTAAAGGATTCATAGGTTCAAAGTCACCTAAAATCTCTGAAGACACAGACCTGGATAATGGTGAAACCAGAAGGTCCCTTCCACATCAAAACACTTGAAACTAATAAAAATTACAGTCCAAAAAATTCATTTTATTAATTATATAAATCACAATCACATGGAACACGTTTCATCTGGAATATTATTGTTATGATAGAAGCAAATAACTACTTGTAGATGTGGGCAGCATCAGAGGGTCCACAACTGCAGGGACCCCAGGGGACAGTAGTATACATCCCTTAGGGCTATCAGTATAATGGGAGCTAGACTTGGGTTACAGGTTAGTAGACTCTAAGTAGGGGGATGTCCTGGTAGAGCAGAAAGGCAAAAACGCATCATAAAATGTCATAACTGTCAGAATAATAATAATCATAACGAGGAATATAAGGTGGTATCACTTCTGAGGACTTCGATGCCGGGGGGTTTTCTTTTACTGTTTCCTGTTTGGGAGGTGAACCCACACATAACTTGTCTAAAATGAAATTAAGGTCATTTGTTCCCTTGACATAAAATTTAGACATTGCTTCGGTTAATACACTAAGTAATCCAGTGTGTAATATATTTGAGATCCCAGCCACATCCAGACCATCTACATCATGGCGCTGGTTATCATGTCCCCCTGTGTCCTCATCACCTCCCCCCTCCTCAGGATCACACAAGTCACCTGTGTCTGGTTCCTGTAACACAGTCAGTGGATCAGTCATGTTACACAGCTCCTCAATGTGCCTCATCTTCCTGGACAGCTCGTCCTTCTGGATCTCCAGCTTCTGGATCAGAGTAGACAGAGGGGTGGACTCTTCCTTCTCCTGCCTGGAGATGTCACTCAGGACCCTCTTCTCCAGGTCGTCCAGTCGTCTCCTGATGTCTATAAACAGGGCAGTGACTCTCTCAGCTTCTCCAGAGGCTTCATCTTGAGCTTTTCTCCTTTGTTCCTCCAGACTCTGGACTCTTTCCTCAGTCTCCTTCCTCTTTGTGATCAGTTTCTGGAGAACATTTCTCAGTTTCTTCTTCTTCTTTATAGAGGCCTCATCCAGTGACTCCATTTTATGTCCATTATGTTCTCCAGTTATACCACAGGACACACAGATACATGTAGCATCCTCAGTGCAGTAATATTCCAGGATCTTCTTATGGACAGAACATTTCATGGTCTCCAGGGAAGTGCTGGGGTCAGATAAGACGTGTTCTGGTGACTTGCTGTGGACTTTCAGGTGTTTATCACACAGAGAAGCCTCACAATGTAGACAGGACATCACAGCAGGTACAGGAGAGTCCACACAGTAAGAGCAGAAGATCCCGGTGATCTCCTCCTGATGCTGCTCATGGTGATGGAAATTCCTCAAGATGTTATGCAAAACTAGGCATTTTAACAGTGCCGGCCTCTCCTGAAACTCTTCTCTACATTCAGGACAGGAATAACCCCCAGACCCGTCCTGTGTATCCAGCACACGATCAATACAGACCCGGCAGAAGTTGTGTCCACATCTCAGCATTACAGGATCTGTATAAGTGGTCAGACAGATGGAGCAGTCCAGCTCCTCTCTCAGGTCAGCAGACGCCATGACTGACAGAGGAGGAAGAGAGAAACGAAACTATTTTTATTAATGACGCTTAGAAAGCAGAGGGCGGGTTTAACTATTTCTACTCAGCTGTAGCTGAACAGCACAGAGTAAGAAGCTGTGTCCAGGATGAGTATCAAAGATCAGGGAAAAGAAGCCCCATCTAATCTCCCCCTCATATTGTGGCCCCTCATCTCTACCTCATATTGTGTCCTCTCATCTCCCCCTCATATTGTGGTCCCTCATCTCCTCATATTGTGTCCTCTAATCTCCCCCTCATATTGTGTCCTCTGATCTCCTCCTCATATTGTAGCCTCTCATCTCCCCCTCATATTGTGTCCTCTCATCTCCTCCTCATATTGTGTCCTCTCATCTCCCCCTCATATTGTGTCCTCTCATCTCCTCCTCATATTGTGTCTTCTCATCTCCTCCTCATATTGTGACATCTCATCCCCCCCTCATATTGGGACCTCTCATCTCCTCCTCATATTGTGGACTTTCATCTCCCCCTCATATTGTGTCCTCTCATCTCCTCCTCATATTGTGTCTTCTCATCTCCTCCTCATATTGTGACATCTCATCCCCCCCTCATATTGGGACCTCTCATCTCCTCCTCATATTGTGGACTTTCATCGCCCCCTCATATTGTGTCCTCTCATCTCCTCCTCATATTGTGGCCTCTCATCTCCTCCTCATATTGTGGCCTCTCATCTCCCCCTCATATTGTATCCTCTCATCTCCTCCTCATATTGTGGTCTCTCATCTCCATCTCATATTGTGTCCCCTCATCTCCCCCTCATATTGTGAACCCACATCTCCCCCTCATATTGTGGCCTCTCATCTCCCCCACATATTGTGACCTCTCATCTCCCCCTCATATTGTGGATTGTGGCCTCTCATCTCCTCCTCATATTGTGTCCTCTCATCTCCTCCTCATATTGTGGCCTCTCATCTCCTCCTCATATTGTGGCCTCTCATCTCCTCCTCATATTGTTTCCTCTCATCTCCTCCTCATATTGTGTCCTCTCATCTCCTCCTCATGTTGTGATCTCTCACCTCTCCCTCATATTGTGTCCTCTCATCTCCTCCTCATATTGTGGTCTCTCATCTCCCCCTCATATTGTGGTCCCTCATCTCCTCATATTGTGTCCTCTAATCTCCCCCTCATATTGTGTCCTCTGATCTCCTCCTCATATTGTAGCCTCTCATCTCCCCCTCATATTGTGTCCTCTCATCTCCTCCTCATATTGTGTCCTCTCATCTCCCCCTCATATTGTGTCCTCTCATCTCCTCCTCATATTGTGTCCTCTCATCTCCTCCTCATATTGTGACATCTCATCCCCCCCTCATATTGGGACCTCTCATCTCCTCCTCATATTGTGGTCTTTCATCGCCCCCTCATACTGTGACCACTCATCTCCTCCTCATATTGTGGCCTCTCATCTCCTCCTCATATTGTGGCCTCTCATCTCCCCCTCATATTGTGTCCTCTCATCTCCTCCTCATATTGTGGTCTCTCATCTCCCTCTCATATTGTGTCCCCTCATCTCCCCCTCATATTGTGAACCCACATCTCCCCCTCATATTGTGGCCTCTCATCTCCCCCACATATTGTGACCTCTCATCTCCCCCTCATATTGTGGCCTCTCATCTCCTCCTCATATTGTGTCCTCTCATCTCCTCCTCATATTGTGTCCTCTCATCTCCCCCTCATATTGTGTACTCTCATCTCTTCCTCCTATTGTGTCCTCTCATCTCCTCCTCATATTGTGTCCTCTCATCTCCTCCTCATATTGTGACCTCTCATACCCCCCTCATATTGGGACCTCTCATCTCCTCCTCATATTGTGGTCTTTCATCGCCCCCTCATATTATGACCACTCATCTCCTCCTCATATTGTGGCCTCTCATCTCCTCCTCATATTGTGGCCTCTCATCTCCCCCTCATATTGTGTCCTCTCATCTCCTCCTCATATTGTGGTCTCTCATCTCCCTCTCATATTGTGTCCCCTCATCTCCCCCTCATAGTGTGAACCCACATCTCCCCCTCATATTGTGGCCTCTCATCTCCCCCACATATTGTGACCTCTCATCTCCCCCTCATATTGTGGCCTCTCATCTCCTCCTCATATTGTATCCTCGCATCTCCTCCTCATGTTGTGACCTCTCACCTCTCCCTTATATTGTGGCCTCTCATCTCCTCCTCATATTGTTTCCTTCCATCTCCTCCTCATATTGTGTCCTCTCATCTCCTCCTCATGTTGTGACCTCTCACCTCTCCCTTATATTGTGGCCTCTCATCTCCCCCTCATATTGTGTCCTCTCATCTCCTCCTCATATTGTGGTCTCTCATCTCCCCCTCATATTGTGGTCCCTCATCTCCTCATATTGTGTCCTCTAATCCCCCCCTCATATTGTGTCCTCTCATCTCCTCCTCATATTGTAGCCTCTCATCTCCCCCTCATATTGTGGTCTCTCATCTCCTCCTCATATTGTGTCCTCTCATCTCCCCCTCATATTGTGTCCTCTCATCTCCTCCTCATATTGTGTCCTCTCATCTCCTCCTCATATTGTGTCCTCTCATCTCCTCCTCATATTGTGGTCTTTCATCGCCCCCTCATATTATGACCACTCATCTCCTCCTCATATTGTGGCCTCTCATCTCCTCCTCATATTGTGGACTCTCATCTCCTCCTCATATTGTGGTCTCTCATCTCCCTCTCATATTGTGTCCCCTCATCTCCCCCTCATATTGTGAACCCACATCTCCCCCTCATATTGTGGCCTCTAATCTCCCCCACATATTGTGACCTCTCATCTCCCCCTCATATTGTGGCCTCTCATCTCCTCCTCATATTGTGTCCTCTCATCTCCTCCTCATGTTGTGACCTCTCACCTCTCCCTTATATTGTGGCCTCTCATCTCCCCCTCATATTGTGTCCTCTCATCTCCTCCTCACATTGTGGTCTCTCATCTCCCCCTCATATTGTGGTCCCTCATCTCCTCATATTGTGTCCTCTAATCTCCCCCTCATATTGCGTCCTCTCATCTCCTCCTCATATTGTAGCCTCTCATCTCCCCCTCATATTGTGTCCTCTCATCTCCTCCTCATATTGTGTCCTCTCATCTCCCCCTCATATTGTGTCCTCTCATCTCCTCCTCATATTGTGTCCTCTCATCTCCTCCTCATATTGTGGTCTTTCATCGCCCCCTCATATTATGACCACTCATCTCCTCCTCATATTGTGGCCTCTCATCTCCTCCTCATATTGTGGCCTCTCATCTCCTCCTCATATTGTGGTCTCTCATCTCCCTCTCATATTGTCTCCCCTCATCTCCCCCTCATATTGTGAACCCACATCTCCCCCTCATATTGTGAACCCACATCTCCCCCTCATATTGTGGCCTCTCATCTCCCCCACATATTGTGACCTCTCATCTCCCCCACATATTGTGACCTCTCATCTACCCCTCATATTGTGGATTGTGGCCTCTCATCTCCTCCTCATATTGTGTCCTCTCATCTCCTCCTCATAATGTGGCCTCTCATCTCCTCCTCATATTGTGGTCTCTCATCTCCTCCTCATATTGTTTCCTCTCATCTCCTCCTCATAGTGGGTACTTTCATCTCCTCCTCATATTGTGGTCTCTCATCTCCCCCTTATATTGTGGTCCCTCATCTCCTCATATTGTGTCCTCTAATCTCCCCCTCATATTGTGTCCTCTCATCTCCTCCTCATATGGTAGCCTCTCATCTCCCCCTCATATTGTGTCCTCTCATCTCCTCCTCATATTGTGTCCTCTCATCTCCCCCTCATATTGTGTACTCTCATCTCCTCCTCATATTGTGTCCTCTCATCTCCTCCTCATATTGTGTCCTCTCATCTCCTCCTCATATTGTGACCTCTCCTACCCCCCTCATATTGGGACCTCTCATTTCCTCCTCATATTGTGGTCTTTCATCGCCCCCTCATATTATGACCACTCATCTCCTCCTCATATTGTGGCCTCTCATCTCCTCCTCATATTGTGGCCTCTCATCTCCCCCTCATATTGTGTCCTCTCATCTCCTCCTCATATTGTGGTCTCTCATCTCCCTCTCATATTGTGTCCCCTCATCTTCCCCTCATATTGTGAACCCACATCTCCCCCTCATATTGTGGCCTCTCATCTCCCCCACATATTGTGACCTCTCATCTCCCCCTCATATTGTGGCCTCTCATCTCCTCCTCATATTGTGTCCTCTCATCTCCTCCTCATGTTGTGACCTCTCACCTCTCCCTTATATTGTGGCCTCTCATCTCCTCCTCATATTGTTTCCTTCCATCTCCTCCTCATATTGTGTCCTCTCATCTCCTCCTCATGTTGTGACCTCTCACCTCTTCCTTATATTGTGGCCTCTCATCTCCCCCTCATATTGTGTCCTCTCATCTCCTCCTCATATTGTGGCCTCTCATCTCCCCCTCATATTGTGGTCCCTCATCTCCCCCTCATATTGTGGTCCCTCATCTCCTCATATTGTGTCCTCTAATCTCCCCCTCATATTGTGTCCTCTCATCTCCTCCTCATATTGTAGCCTCTCATCTCCCCCTCATATTGTGTCCTCTCATCTTCTCCTCATATTGTGTCCTCTCATCTCTCCCTCATATTGTGTCCTCTCATCTCCTCCTCATATTGTGTCCTCTCATCTCCTCCTCATATTGTGGTCTTTCATCGCCCCCTCATATTATGACCACTCATCTCCTCCTCATATTGTGGCCTCTCATCTCCTCCTCATATTGTGGCCTCTCATCTCCTACTCATATTGTGGTCTCTCATCTCCCTCTCATATTGTGTCCCCTCATCTCCCCCTCATATTGTGAACCCACATCTCCCCCTCATATTGTGGCCTCTCATCTCCCCCACATATTGTGACCTCTCATCTCCTCCTCATATTGTGTCCTCTCATCTCCTCCTCATGTTGTGACCTCTCACCTCTCCCTTATATTGTGTCCTCTCATCTCCTCCTCATATTGTTTCCTTCCATCTCCCCCTCATATTGTGTCCTCTCACCTCTCCCTTATATTGTGGCCTCTCATCTCCTCCTCATATTGTGGCCTCTCATCTCCTCCTCATATTGTGGTCTCTCATCTCCCTCTCATATTGTGTCCCCTCATCTACCCCTCATATTGTGAACCCACATCTCCCCCTCATATTGTGGCCTCTCATCTCCCCCACATATTGTGACCTCTCATCTCCCCCTCATATTGTGGCCTCGCATCTCCTCCTCATATTGTGTCCTCTCATCTCCTCCTCATGTTGTGACCTCTCACCTCTCCCTTATATTGTGGCCTCTCATCTCCCCCTCATATTGTGTCCTCTCATCTCCTCCTCATATTGTGGTCTCTCATCTCCCCCTCATATTGTGGTCCCTCATCTCCTCATATTGTGTCCTCTAATCTCCCCCTCATATTGCGTCCTCTCATCTCCTCCTCATATTGTAGCCTCTCATCTCCCCCTCATATTGTGTCCTCTCATCTCCTCCTCATATTGTGTCCTCTCATCTCCCCCTCATATTGTGTCCTCTCATCTCCTCCTCATATTGTGGTCTTTCATCGCCCCCTCATATTATGACCACTCATCTCCTCCTCATATTGTGGCCTCTCATCTCCTCCTCATATTGTGGCCTCTCATCTCCTCCTCATATTGTGGTCTCTCATCTCCCTCTCATATTGTGTCCCCTCATCTCCCCCTCATATTGTGAACCCACATCTCCCCCTCATATTGTGAACCCACATCTCCCCCTCATATTGTGGCCTCTCATCTCCCCCACATATTGTGACCTCTCATCTCCCCCACATATTGTGACCTCTCATCTACCCCTCATATTGTGGATTGTGGCCTCTCATCTCCTTCTCATATTGTGTCCTCTCATCTCCTCCTCATATTGTGGCCTCTCATCTCCTCCTCATATTGTGGTCTCTCATCTCCTCCTCATATTGTTTCCTCTCATCTCCTCCTCATAGTGGGTCCTTTCATCTCCTCCTCATATTGTGGTCTCTCATCTCCCCCTTATATTGTGGTCCCTCATCTCCTCATATTGTGTCCTCTAATCTCCCCCTCATATAGTGTCCTCTCATCTCCTCCTCATATGGTAGCCTCTCATCTCCCCCTCATATTGTGTCCTCTCATCTCCTCCTCATATTGTGTCCTCTCATCTCCCCCTCATATTGTGTACTCTCATCTCCTCCTCATATTGTGTCCTCTCATCTCCTCCTCATATTGTGTCCTCTCATCTCCTCCTCATATTGTGACCTCTCATACCCCCCTCATAATGGGACCTCTCATTTCCTCCTCATATTGTGGTCTTTCATCGCCCCCTCATATTATGACCACTCATCTCCTCCTCATATTGTGGCCTCTCATCTCCTCCTCATATTGTGGCCTCTCATCTCCCCCTCATATTGTGTCCTCTCATCTCCTCCTCATATTGTGGTCTCTCATCTCCCTCTCATATTGTGTCCCCTCATCTCCCCCTCATATTGTGAACCCACATCTCCCCCTCATATTGTGGCCTCTCATCTCCCCCACATATTGTGACCTCTCATCTCCCCCTCATATTGTGGCCTCTCATCTCCTCCTCATATTGTGTCCTCTCATCTCCTCCTCATGTTGTGACCTCTCACCTCTTCCTTATATTGTGGCCTCTCATCTCCCCCTCATATTGTGTCCTCTCATCTCCTCCTCATATTGTGGCCTCTCATCTCCCCCTCATATTGTGGTCCCTCATCTCCTCATATTGTGTCCTCTAATCTCCCCCTCATATTGTGTCCTCTCATCTCCTCCTCATATTGTAGCCTCTCATCTCCCCCTCATATTGTGTCCTCTCATCTCCTCCTCATATTGTGTCCTCTCATCTCCCCCTCATATTGTGTCCTCTCATCTCCTCCTCATATTGTGTCCTCTCATCTCCTCCTCATATTGTGGTCTTTCATCGCCCCCTCATATTATGACCACTCATCTCCTCCTCATATTGTGGCCTCTCATCTCCTCCTCATATTGTGGCCTCTCATCTCCTACTCATATTGTGGTCTCTCATCTCCCTCTCATATTGTGTCCCCTCATCTCCCCCTCATATTGTGAACCCACATCTCCCCCTCATATTGTGGCCTCTCATCTCCCCCACATATTGTGACCTCTCATCTCCTCCTCATATTGTGTCCTCTCATCTCCTCCTCATGTTGTGACCTCTCACCTCTCCCTTATATTGTGTCCTCTCATCTCCTCCTCATATTGTTTCCTTCCATCTCCCCCTCATATTGTGTCCTCTCACCTCCCCCTCATATTGTGGTCTCTCATCTCCCCCTCATATTGTGGTCCCTCATCTCCTCATATTGTGTCCTCTAATCTCCCCCTCATATTGTGTCCTCTCATCTCCTCCTCATATTGTAGCCTCTAATCTCCCCCTCATATTGTGTCCTCTCATCTCCCCCTCATATTGTGTCCTCTCATCTCCTCCTCATATTGTGTCCCCTCATCTCCTCCTCATATTGTGGTCTTTCATCGCCCCCTCATATTATGACGACTCATCTCCTCCTCATATTGTGTCCTCTCATCTCCTCCTCATATTGTGGTCTCTCATCTCCCTCTCATATTGTGTCCCCTCATCTCCCCCTCATATTGTGAACCCACATCTCCCCCTCATATTGTGGCCTCTCATCTCCCCCACATATTGTGACCTCTCATCTCCCCCTCATATTGTGGCCTCTCATCTCCTCCTCATATTGTGTCCTCTCATCTCCTCCTCATGTTGTGACCTCTCACCTCTCCCTTATATTGTGGCCTCTCATCTCCTCCTCATATTGTTTCCTCTCATCTTCTCCTCATATTGTGTCCTCTCATCTCCTCCTCATGTTGTGACCTCTCACCTCTCCCTTATATTGTGGCCTCTCATCTCCCCCTCATATTGTGTCCTCTCATCTCCTCCTCATATTGTGGTCTCTCATCTCCCCCTCATATTGTGGTCCCTCATCTCCTCATATTGTGTCCTCTAATCTCCCCCTCATATTGTGTCCTCTCATCTCCTCCTCATTTTGTAGCCTCTCATCTCCCCCTCATATTGTGTCCTCTCATCTCCTCCTCATATTGTGTCCTCTCATCTCCCCCTCATATTGTGTCCTCTCATCTCCTCCTCATATTGTGTCCTCTCATCTCCTCCTCATATTGTGACATCTCATCCCCCCCTCATATTGGGACCTCTCATCTCCTCCTCATATTGTGGTCTTTCATCGCCCCCTCATACTGTGACCACTCATCTCCTCCTCATATTGTGGCCTCTCATCTCCTCCTCATATTGTGGCCTCTCATCTCCTCCTCATATTGTGGTCTTTCATCGCCCCCTCATATTATGACCACTCATCTCCTCCTCATATTGTGGCCTCTCATCTCCTCCTCATATTGTGGCCTCTCATCTCCCCCTCATATTGTGTCCTCTCATCTCCTCCTCATATTGTGGTCTCTCATCTCCCTCTCATATTGTGTCCCCTCATCTCCCCCTCATAGTGTGAACCCACATCTCCCCCTCATATTGTGGCCTCTCATCTCCCCCACATATTGTGACCTCTCATCTCCCCCTCATATTGTGGCCTCTCATCTCCTCCTCATATTGTATCCTCTCATCTCCTCCTCATGTTGTGACCTCTCACCTCTCCCTTATATTGTGGCCTCTCATCTTCTCCTCATATTGTTTCCTTCCATCTCCTCCTCATATTGTGTCCTCTCATCTCCTCCTCATGTTGTGACCTCTCACCTCTCCCTTATATTGTGGCCTCTCATCTCCCCCTCATATTGTGTCCTCTCATCTCCTCCTCATATTGTGGTCTCTCATCTCCCCCTCATATTGTGGTCCCTCATCTCCTCATATTGTGTCCCCTCATCTCCCCCTCATATTGTGAACCCACATCTCCCCCTCATATTGTGGCCTCTCATCTCCCCCACATATTGTGACCTCTCATCTCCCCCTCATATTGTGGCCTCTCATCTCCTCCTCATATTGTGTCCTCTCATCTCCCCCTCATGTTGTGACCTCTCACCTCTCCCTTATATTGTGGCCTCTCATCTCCTCCTCATATTGTTTCCTCTCATCTCCTCCTCATATTGTGTCCTCTCATCTCCTCCTCATGTTGTGACCTCTCACCTCTCCCTTATATTGTGGCCTCTCATCTCCCCCTCATATTGTGTCCTCTCATCTCCTCCTCATATTGTGGTCTCTCATCTCCCCCTCATATTGTGGTCCCTCATCTCCTCATATTGTGTCCTCTAATCTCCCCCTCATATTGTGTCCTCTCATCTCCTCCTCATATTGTAGCCTCTCATCTCCCCCTCATATTGTGTCCTCTCATCTCCTCCTAATATTGTGTCCTCTCATCTCCCCCTCATATTGTGTCCTCTCATCCCCTCCGCATATTGTGTCCTCTCATCTCCTCCTCATATTGTGACATCTCATCCCCCCCTCATATTGGGACCTCTCATCTCCTCCTCATATTGTGGTCTTTCATCGCCCCCTCATACTGTGACCACTCATCTCCTCCTCATATTGTGGCCTCTCATCTCCTCCTCATATTGTGGCCTCTCATCTCCTCCTCATATTGTGGTCTTTCATCGCCCCCTCATATTATGACCACTCATCTCCTCATCATATTGTGGCCTCTCATCTCCTCCTCATATTGTGGCCTCTCATCTCCCCCTCATATTGTGTCCTCTCATCTCCTCCTCATATTGTGGTCTCTCATCTCCCTCTCATATTGTGTCCCCTCATCTCCCCCTCATAGTGTGAACCCACATCTCCCCCTCATATTGTGGCCTCTCATCTCCCCCACATATTGTGACCTCTCATCTCCCCCTCATATTGTGGCCTCTTATCTCCTCCTCATATTGTATCCTCTCATCTCCTCCTCATGTTGTGACCTCTCACCTCTCCCTTATATTGTGGCCTCTCATCTCCTCCTCATATTGTTTCCTTCCATCTCCTCCTCATATTGTGTCCTCTCATCTCCTCCTCATGTTGTGACCTCTCACCTCTCCCTTATATTGTGGCCTCTCATCTCCCCCTCATATTGTGTCCTCTCATCTCCTCCTCATATTGTGGTCTCTCATCTCCCCCTCATATTGTGGTCCCTCATCTCCTCATATTGTGTCCTCTAATCCCCCCCTCATATTGTGTCCTCTCATCTCCTCCTCATATTGTAGCCTCTCATCTCCCCCTCATATTGTGTCCTCTCATCTCCTCCTCATATTGTGTCCTCTCATCTCCCCCTCATATTGTGGTCCCTCATCTCCTCATATTGTGTCCTCTAATCTCCCCCTCATATTGCGTCCTCTCATCTCCTCCTCATATTGTAGCCTCTCATCTCCCCCTCATATTGTGTCCTCTCATCTCCTCCTCATATTGTGTCCTCTCATCTCCCCCTCATATTGTGTCCTCTCATCTCCTCCTCATATTGTGTCCTCTCATCTCCTCCTCATATTGTGGTCTTTCATCGCCCCCTCATATTATGACCACTCATCTCCTCCTCATATTGTGGCCTCTCATCTCCTCCTCATATTGTGTCCTCTCATCTCCTCCTCATATTGTGTCCTCTCATCTCCTCCTCATATTGTGTCCTCTCATCTCCTCCTCATATTGTGTCCTCTCATCTCCTCCTCATATTGTGGTCTCTCATCTCCCTCTCATATTGTGTCCCCTCATCTCCCCCTCATATTGTGAACCCACATCTCCCCCTCATATTGTGGCCTCTCATCTCCCCCACATATTGTGACCTCTCATCTCCCCCTCATATTGTGGCCTCTCATCTCCTCCTCATATTGTGTCCTCTCATCTCCTCCTCATATTGTGTCCTCTCATCTCCCCCTCATATTGTGTACTCTCATCTCCTCCTCCTATTGTGTCCTCTCATCTCCTCCTCATATTGTGTCCTCTCATCTCCTCCTCATATTGTGACCTCTCATACCCCCCTCATATTGGGACCTCTCATCTCCTCCTCATATTGTGGTCTTTCATCGCCCCCTCATATTATGACCACTCATCTCCTCCTCATATTGTGGCCTCTCATCTCCTCCTCATATTGTGGCCTCTCATCTCCCCCTCATATTGTGTCCTCTTATCTCCTCCTCATATTGTGGTCTCTCATCTCCCTCTCATATTGTGTCCCCTCAACTCCCCCTCATAGTGTGAACCCACATCTCCCCCTTATATTGTGGCCTCTCATCTCCCCCACATATTGTGACCTCTCATCTCCCCCTCATATTGTGGCCTCTCATCTCCTCCTCATATTGTATCCTCTCATCTCCTCCTCATGTTGTGACCTCTCACCTCTCCCTTATATTGTGGCCTCTCATCTCCTCCTCATATTGTTTCCTTCCATCTCCTCCTCATATTGTGTCCTCTCATCTCCTCCTCATGTTGTGACCTCTCACCTCTCCCTCATATTGTGGCCTCTCATCTCCCCCACATATTGTGACCTCTCATCTCCCCCTCATGTTGTGGCCTCTCATCTCCTCCTCATATTGTGTCCTCTCATCTCCTCCTCATGTTGTGACCTCTCACCTCTCCCTTATATTGTGGCCTCTCATCTCCCCCTCATATTGTGTCCTCTCATCTCCTCCTCATATTGTGGTCTCTCATCTCCCCCTCATATTGTGGTCCCTCATCTCCTCATATTGTGTCCTCTAATCTCCCCCTCATATTGTGTCCTCTCATCTCCTCCTCATATTGTAGCCTCTCATCTCCCCCTCATATTGTGTCCTCTCATCTCCTCCTCATATTGTGTCCTCTCATCTCCCCCTCATATTGTGTCCTCTCATCTCCTCCTCATATTTGTCCTCTCATCTCCTCCTCATATTGTGGTCTTTCATCGCCCCCTCATATTATGACCACTCATCTCCTCCTCATATTGTGGCCTCTCATCTCCTCCTCATATTGTGGCCTCTCATCTCCTCCTCATATTGTGGCCTCTCATCTCCTCCTCATATTGTGGTCTCTCATCTCCCTCTCATATTGTGTCCCCTCATCTCCCCCTCATATTGTGAACCCACATCTCCCCCTCATATTGTGGCCTCTCATCTCCCCCACATATTGTGACCTCTCATCTCCCCCACATATTGTGACCTCTCATCTCTCCCTCATATTGTGGATTGTGGCCTCTCATCTCCTCCTCATATTGTGTCCTCTCATCTCCTCCTCATATTGTGGCCTCTCATCTCCTCCTCATATTGTGGTCTCTCATCTCCTCCTCATATTGTTTCCTCTCATCTCCTCCTCATATTGTGTCCTCTCATCTCCTCCTCATATTGTGGTCTCTCATCTCCCCCTCATATTGTGGTCCCTCATCTCCTCATATTGTGTCCTCTAATCTCCCCCTCATATTGTGTCCTCTCATCTCCTCCTCATATTGTAGCCTCTCATCTCCCCCTCATATTGTGTCCTCTCATCTCCTCCTCATATTGTGTCCTCTCGTCTCCCCCTCATATTGTGTACTCTCATCTCCTCCTCATATTGTGTCCTCTCATCTCCTCCTCATATTGTGTCCTCTCATCTCCTCCTCATATTGTGACCTCTCATACCCCCCTCATATTGGGACCTCTCATTTCCTCCTCATATTGTGGTCTTTCATCTCCCCCTCATATTGAGAACCCACATCTCCCCCTCATATTGTGGCCTCTCATCTCCTCCTCATATTGTGGTCTCTCATCTCCCTCTCATATTGTGTCCCCTCATCTCCCCCTCATATTGTGAACCCACATCTCCCCCTCATATTGTGGCCTCTCATCTCCCCCACATATTGTGACCTCTCATCTCCCCCTCATATTGTGGCCTCTCATCTCCTCCTCATATTGTGTCCTCTCATCTCCTCCTCATGTTGTGACCTCTCACCTCTCCCTTATATTGTGGCCTCTCATCTCCTCCTCATATTGTTTCCTTCCATCTCCTCCTCATATTGTGTCCTCTCATCTCCTCCTCATGTTGTGACCTCTCACCTCTCCCTTATATTGTGGCCTCTCATCTCCCCCTCATATTGTGTCCTCTCATCTCCTCCTCATATTATGGTCTCTCATCTCCCCCTCATATTGTGGTCCCTCATCTCCTCATATTGTGTCCTCTAATCTCCCCCTCATATTGTGTCCTCTCATCTCCCCCTCATATTGTGTCCTCTCATCTCCTCCTCATATTGTGTCCTCTCATCTCCCCCTCATATTGTGTCCTCTCATCTCCTCCTCATATTGTGTCCTCTCATCTCCTCCTCATATTGTGGTCTTTCATCGCCCCCTCATATTATGACCACTCATCTCCTCCTCATATTGTGGCCTCTCATCTCCTCCTCATATTGTGGCCTCTCATCTCCTCCTCATATTGTGGTCTCTCATCTCCCTCTCATATTGTGTCCCCTCACCTCCCCCTCATATTGTGAACCCACATCTCCCCCTCATATTGTGGCCTCTCATCTCCCCCACTTATTGTGACCTCTCATCTCCTCCTCATATTGTGTCCTCTCATCTCCTCCTCATGTTGTGACCTCTCACCTCTCCCTTATATTGTGTCCTCTCATCTCCTCCTCATATTGTTTCCTTCCATCTCCTCCTCATATTGTGTCCTCTCACCTCTCCCTTATATTGTGGCCTCTCATCTCCCCCTCATATTGTGTCCTCTCATCTCCTCCTCATATTGTGGTCCCTCATCTCCTCATATTGTGTCCTCTAATCTCCCCCTCATATTGTGTCCTCTCATCTCCTCCTCATATTGTAGCCTCTAATCTCCCCCTCATATTGTGTCCTCTCATCTCCCCCTCATATTGTGTCCTCTCATCTCCTCCTCATATTGTGTCCCCTCATCTCCTCCTCATATTGTGGTCTTTCATCGCCCCCTCATATTATGACCACTCATCTCCTCCTCATATTGTGGCCTCTCATCTCCCCCACATATTGTGACCTCTCATCTTCCCCTCATATTGTGGCCTCTCATCTCCTCCTCATATTGTGTCCTCTCATCTCCTCCTCATGTTGTGACCTCTCACCTCTCCCTTATATTGTGGCCTCTCATCTCCTCCTCATATTGTTTCCTCTCATCTCCGCCTCATATTGTGTCCTCTCATCTCCTCCTCATGTTGTGACCTCTCACCTCTCCCTTATATTGTGGCCTCTCATCTCCCCCTCATATTGTGTCCTCTCATCTCCTCCTCATATTGTGGTCTCTCATCTCCCCCTCATATTGTGGTCCCTCATCTCCTCATATTGTGTCCTCTAATCTCCCCCTCATATTGTGTCCTCTCATCTCCTCCTCATATTGTAGCCTCTCATCTCCCCCTCATATTGTGTCCTCTCATCTCCCCCTCATATTGTGTCCTCTCATCTCCTCCTCATATTGTGTCGTCTCATCTCCTCCTCATATTGTGTCCTCTCATCTCCTCCTCATATTGTGACCTCTCATCTCCCCCTCATATTGTGGTCTTTCATCGCCCCCTCATATTATGA
The DNA here is from genome assembly GCF_040894005.1 of Engystomops pustulosus. Taxonomy (NCBI): domain Eukaryota; kingdom Metazoa; phylum Chordata; class Amphibia; order Anura; family Leptodactylidae; genus Engystomops; species Engystomops pustulosus. The sequence goes on from NC_092414.1 coordinate 12,161,427, forward strand.
CCACTCATCTCCTCCTCATATTGTGGTCTTTCATCGCCCCCTCATATTATGACCACTCATCTCCTCCTCATATTGTGGCCTCTCATCTCCTCCTCATATTGTGGCCTCTCATCTCCCCCTCATATTGTGTCCTCTCATCTCCTCCTCATATTGTGGTCTCTCATCTCTCTTTCATATTGTATCCTCTCATCTCCTCCTCATATTGTGGCCTCTCATCTCCTCCTCATATTGTGGTCTCTCATCTCCCTCTCATATTGTGGCCTCTCATCTCCCCCACATATTGTGACCTCTCATCTCCCCCTCATATTGTGGCCTCTCATCTCCTCCTCATGTTGTTTCCTCTCATCTCCCCCACATATTGTGGCCCCTCTCACCTCCCCCTCATATTGTGTCCTCTCACCTCCCCCTCATATTGTGGCCTCTCATCTCTTCCTCATATTGTGGCTCCTCTCATCCCCTCCTCATATTGTGGCCTCTCATCTCCTCCTCATATTGTGGCCCCTCTCACCTCCCCCTCATATTGTGTCCTTTCACCTCCCCCTCATATTGTGGCCTCTCATCTCTTCCTCATGTTGTGGCCTCTCATCTCTTCCTCATATTGTGGCTCCTCTCATCCCCCCTCATATTGTGGCCTCTCATCTATTCCTCATATTGTGATGTCTCTTCTTCCCCTCATATTGTGGCCCCTCTCATCTCCTCCTCATATTGTGGCCTCTCGTCTCCCCCTTATATTGTAACCTCTCATATCCCCTCATATTGTGGTCTCTAATCTCCTCCTCATATTGTGACCCCTCTCATCTCCCCCTCATATTGTGACCCCTCTCATCTCCTCCTTATATTGTAACCTCTCATTCCCCCCTCATATTGTGTCCTCTCATCTCCCCCTCATATTGTGGTCTCTCATCTCCCACTCATATTGTGGCCCCTCATCTCCCCCACATATTGTGTCCTCTCACCTCCCCCTCATATTGTGGTCTCTCATCTCCTCCTCATATTGTGGCCTCTCTCATCTCCTCCTCATATTGTGGTCTCTCATCTCCTCCACATATTGTGGCCTCTCATCTCCTCCTCATATTGTGGTCTCTCTCATCTCCAGCTCATATTGTGACCTCTCATCTCCCCCTCATATTGTATCCCCGCTCATCTCCTCCTCATATTGTGACCCCTCTCATCTCCCCCTCATATTGTGACCCCTCTCATCTCCCCTTCATATTGTGACCTCTCATCTCCCCCTCATATTGTATCCCCGCTCATCTTCTCCTCATATTGTGACCCCTCTCATCTCCCCCTCATATTGTGTCCTCTCATCTGCCCCTCATATTGTGGTCTCTCATCTCCCACTCATATTGTGGCCCCTCATCTCCCCCTCATATTGTGACCTCTCATCTCACCTTCATGTTGTGACCTCTCACGTCTCCCTCATATTGTGGCCTCTCATCTCCCCCTCATATTGTGTCCTCTAATCTCCTCCTCATATTGTGGTCTCACATCTCCCCCTCATATTGCGACCCCTCATCTCCTCCTCATATTGTGTCTTCTCATCTTGAACACATATTGTGTCCTCTCATCTCCTCCTCATATTGTGGTCTCTCATCTCACTCTCATATTGTGTCCCCTCATCTCCCCCTCATATTGTGACCCCTCATCTCCCCCACATATTGTGACCTCTCATCTCCCCCTCATATTGTGACCTCTCATCTCCTCCTCATATTGTGTCCTCTCATATCATCCTCATATTGTGGTCTCTCATCTCCTCCTCATATTGTGGTCTCTCATCTCCCCCTCATATTGTGTCATGTCCTCTCCTCCCCATATTGTGTTCTCTCATCTCCCCTCATATTGTGGCCTCTCATCTCCCCCACATCTTGTGTCCTCTCATCTCCCCCTCATATTATGGCCCCTCTCATCTCCTCTTCATATTGTGGCCTCTCATCTCCCCCACATCTTGTGTCCTCTCATCTCCCCCTCATATTATGGCCCCTCTCATCTCCTCTTCATATTGTGGCCTCTCATATCCTCCTCATATTGTGGCCTCTCATCTCCTCCTCATATTGTGGCCTCTCATCTCCTCGTCATATTGTGTCCTCTCATCTCCTCCTCATATTGTGGCCTCTCATCTCCTCCTCATATTGTGTCCTATCATCTCCTCTTCATATTGTGACCTCTCATAGCCCCCTCATATTGTGGCCTCTCATCTACCCCTCATATTGTGTCCTCTCATCTCCTCCTCATATTGTGTCCTCTAATCTCCTCTTCATATTGTGACCTTTCATCTCCCTCTCATATTGTGTCCTCTCATCTCCTCCTCATATTGTGGCCTCTCATCTCCTCCTCATATTGTGTCCTTTCATCTCCTCCTCATATTGTGTCCTCTCATCTCCTCCTCATATTGTGTCCTCTCATCTCCCCTCATATTGTGGCCTCTCATCTCCTCCTCATATTGTGTCCTCTCATCTCCTCCTCATATTGTGGTCTCTCATCTCCCCCTCATATTGTGGCCTCTCATCTCCCCCTCATATTGTGGCCTCTCATGTCCCCCACATATTGTGGCCTCTCATCTCCCCCTCATATTGTGTCCTCTCATCTCCCCCTCATATTGTGTCCTCTCATCTCCTCCTCATATTGTGGTCTCTCATCTCCTCCTCATATTGTGGTCTCTCATCTCCCCCTCATATTGTGTCCTCTCATCTCCTCCTCATATTGTGACCTCTCATCTCCTCCTCATATTGTGGCCTCTCATCTCCTCCTCATATTGTGACCTCTCATCTCTCCCTCATATTGTGTCCTCTCATCTCCTCCTCATATTGTGTCCTCTCATCTCCCCCTCATATTGTGGCCTCTCATCTCCCCCTCATATTGTGTCCTCTCATCTCCTCCTCATATTGTGTCCTCTCATCTCCCCCTCATATTGTGAACTCTCATCTCCTCCTCATATTGTGTCCTCTCATCTCCCCCTCATATTGTGTCCTCTCATCTCCTCCTCATATTATGTCCTCTCATCTCCTCCTCACATTGTGTCCTCTCACTCCCCCTCATATTGTGCCCTCTCATCTCAGCTCTTAATGTAAATCAGAATGACCTCCTAAATCCAAAGAATAGAAGAAAGGATGACCAGAAAATAGATAATTGGCTCATTCCAGATCAGACATGTCCTTGAGACTATTTGGGGAGATCCTGATCGATATATGGAGTTCATAAACACAGGGCAATAAATTAAAGGATTCATAGGTTCAAAGTCACCTAAAATCTCTGAAGACACAGACCTGGATAATGGTGAAACCAGAAGGTCCCTTCCACATCAAAACACTTGAAACTAATAAAAATTACAGTCCAAAAAATTCATTTTATTAATTATATAAATCACAATCACATGGAACACGTTTCATCTGGAATATTATTGTTATGATAGAAGCAAATAACTACTTGTAGATGTGGGCAGCATCAGAGGGTCCACAACTGCAGGGACCCCAGGGGACAGTAGTATACATCCCTTAGGGCTATCAGTATAATGGGAGCTAGACTTGGGTTACAGGTTAGTAGACTCTAAGTAGGGGGATGTCCTGGTAGAGCAGAAAGGCAAAAACGCATCATAAAATGTCATAACTGTCAGAATAATAATAATCATAACAAGGAATATAAGGTGGTATCAACTCCCCCTGAAACTTATACATGAAATGTATCTAGTCTTATCATCAGGTATTATCATATATTTACAGTATCTGACTATTATATTGTTTTAGAGTTAGAGTTAATGTTCTTCACGATATTATATACACCTCTCTTCTAGCCACTATTCCAGCCATATCCTCAGTCTTCTTTTCTCTCGTTCTAACTTAATATGAACAAAACAGAAATTCTTTCCTCATCCCTACCAACAGATCTATCACCCACAATTCATAGTTTCTTACTCTTCTAGGTAACAAATATCCACTCTTTTAGGCCCTGCTACGACCTGCCACCTCCATCTCAAGAACATTTTTCTCGCATCCGACCCTTCCTCAATCCAGAGTCTACAAAATTACTAGTCTCCATCATCTCCCACTTGGACTACTGCAACATTCTTCTCTGTGGTCTCCAAGCTAACTCTAATGCCCTTCCAATCTACCCATAACTCTGCTGCCCGGCTAATCCGTGTATCTCCTCGCTGATCCTCTCTGCCAGTCTCTCCACTGGTTAACCATTGCGCAGCAAATTCAATCTAAAATACTAACCATGACATGCAAAGTCGTCCACAGCCTGTCCCCTCCATATATCTCTGACCTAATCAGCCAATGCTGTGCCACATATAATTCCCGCTGTGACCTCGATTCTGTTCCTGACTCCGATCCCGTTCTGCCTGTCCTGACCTAGAGCTACATCCCGACTCTGATCCCGTGCTGCCTGCCTCGACCTCCTGCCTGTCCTTGACTATGAGTTTGCCTTAAACAGCCGTCTCTGCACTACGGCTTGGCCGCCACCAAGGACAAAGTCGCACCTGTGAAACGACCTGGTGGTACCACGCCGCAACCAGTCCAACCGGCTTTGTGGCGGGCTCTGGTGATAACCGGGTGCCACTTAGACTCCGGTCCCAAGTGTCGGCTTACGTCATTGTCCGCGGTGGTACAGAGGATCCACTACCACCGATCCTGACAACCTTACTTCTATGGTCCTGCACCTCGCGTCTCCATTCACCCTCTCATAGAGATTATGAGCCCTCACAGGCAGGGTCCTCCTTCCTGATCAGTGTAGTTTTTGTGTCTTTTGTAGTTGCATTTGTTCTTGACTTAATCTATTTGAACCATTTGAATATACAAAACCATGATATTGATAAAAATAAATCTCATCTACTGTGTTTAGTAGGCAAGACTAGCCAGGGACTGCCGGATCATGAACTGGAAGAGGATGTCCATCAAGGACTACCACAGGTTGGTCCATCACCTGCTCAGAGACTATTCCACTATTGAAGACTTGGTTGATACCCTCCTCCCAACCACACTCCACTTGGTATATCTTCCAAATATTTATGTGATCTTAAAGGGGTTGTCATTTGTTTGTGTCCGATTGCCTCAAACGCTACTCACCCTATTCCCCACTTCCCTGCTGATAACCATCAGAGACACGATTGCAAAAAAATTATTTTATTATTGAATTGAAGCACAATCACGTGGAACCACACATTGCACTTTACAACAACACATTACGTCAGTGATTTGACAGAAGAAAATAACTTCTCAGTAAAAGAGAAGTAACTTCTGGTGCTATTATACATGGAGCCACCTTCTCCGGCATCAGGACATTATCTGAAGGAGGCCATGAGAGGTCTGAAGGAGCCCCTGAGAGGTCTGGAGGAGCACCTGTGAGTGACCAGGGTCGCAGTAATACCAAGTGGTGACTATCTGTACAGTAATTCTGGTCTTGAGGCTATAAAAAGCAGAATACCTGCTCCCGAACCGTCCCAACAGTAGAAACCTTCGTTGTGTAGGATACCATAAAAGATTTCAGGACATGCCGAAATGTCATATAAGAGAAAAGTCAGTTTTTGTCTTTATGTAAACCTGGGGTGGGGCTTTGTCTCCTGTTGTGTAACTGGGACATGCTAGGCAGTGCCGAATGGAGGAAACAAGAAGGAATGCCCCTGCCCCTGGTGCACAGAGAAGCAAATTTGCATAAAGATAAAAAAAATTTCTCCAAAATGACAGATCTCTGAGAAACAGGAAAGGTGTGTCTGGAAAACTGATAAAGTGAACCAAACAATGCTTGGAGTAAGGAACCAGTGGACCACCTATAAGTTGGGGGAGGGTCCAATATAAATAGGTAGAATGTAGTAGTGAAAAAATTCCATAGCAAAAAACATAATCATTATCAATCAACTCTTAATAGATACAATTGGGTTCTGTTAAGTGGGATCTCTTTTTGGGAGGGGAACCCACACAACTGGTCTACTTTTTGGAGACACATCAGAAATAGAAAATATCATCTAATACGTTGGAATCTTCTTCATGAGTGAGAACATCTTCATTCTTTGCATTTATAGAGTCAATAGATGGCGTGAACTTAGGGAGATAAAATTTAGGCATACACATAGGATCTTTCTTACCGAAGCCGTTCTTCACAGTCGTAGATGCGGGAGCCGCTTCAAATCCAGAGAATATAAGACCAGGCGTTACAAACTTCTGTCCTTTCCTTGTAGGGGTAACATCGTTCTTCTTCACACATGTAGATACAGGAAACACTTCCAATTTAGGGAACGTATATTTAGGCATTTGAAAATAAGGACCTTTCTGCCAAGAGGTATCAACGTCCTTCTTCACAGTTGTAGTTTTAGAAGGCACAAATATGGGGGACCTAAAGTTATACATGGAAGCTTTCATATCAGGGGTAACATTGTGTTCCTTCACCTTTACATTTGAGGCAGAGGATTGAAATCCAGGGTCACAGAAATTCATAGGTGACTCGGGGAACCCTGGCAATTTTTTGCTTTTTGAATTATTTGGTTGGAAAACACGTCTTTCAAGAGTTCTTTGGTCTGTTACCCTTTTCTGTTTGTTGGACAATAAACCAAAAATTGATTTTGCTATATGCAGAGGATAAGTGGGTACTTTATCTGATATATGACACAGGTCAATATCACTGAGCTGTCCACCATCTTCCTTGCTGTCCTCATCACCTCCCTCCTCCTCAGGATCACACAAGTCACCTGTGTCTGGTTCCTGTAACACAGTCAGTGGATCAGTCATGTTACACAGCTCCTCAATGTGCCTCATCTTCCTGGACAGCTCGTCCTTCTGTATCTCCAGCTTCTGGATCAGAGCAGACAGTGAGAGGGACTCTTCCTTCTCCTGCCTGGAGATGTCACTCAGGACCCTCTTCTCCAGGTCGTCCAGTCGTCTCCTGATGTCTATAAACAGGGCAGTGACTCTCTCAGCTTCTCCAGATGCTTTTTCTTAGGCTTTTCTCCTGCTCTCCTCCAGACTCTGGACTCTTCCCTCAGTCTCTTCTCTCTTTGTGATCAGTTTCTGGAAAACATTTCTCAGTTTCTTCTTCTTCTTTATAGAGGCCTCATCCAGTGACTCAATTTTATGTTTGTGATGTTCTCCATCCAGTCTGCAGGACACACAGATACATGAACTATCCTCCGTGCAGTAATATTCCAGGATCTTCTTATGGACAGAACATTTCCTGTTCTCCAGGGAAGTGCTGGGGTCAGATAAGACGTGTTCTGGTGACTTGCTGTGGACTTTCAGGTGTTTATCACACAGAGAAGCCTCACAATGTAGACAGGACATCACAGCAGGTACAGGAGAGTCCACACAGTAGGAGCAGAAGATCCCGGTTTCTCTCTGTGTTGGTTGAGTAGTCAGTAAATTCTCCATTATCTTCCGCAGAGCTAAGTTCCTCATCAGTGCCGGCCGCTCCTGAAACTCTTCTCTACATTCAGGGCAGGAATAACCTCCAGATCCGTCCTGTGTATTCAGCACACGATCAATACAGACCCGGCAGAAGTTGTGTCCACATCTCAGCATTACAGGATCTGTATAAGTGGTCAGACAGATGGAGCAGTCCAGCTCCTCTCTCAGGTCAGCAGACGCCATGACTGACAGAGGAAGAAGAAGGAAATAAAACTACGATTCTTATAAAAGACGCTAAGAAATTATATGGCAGGGTTTTTTTTTTAATTTGTATCCGCAAGGCAGGGCTGAAGAGCACGTATACAATACAGATCCGGCAAAGGTTGTGTTCACATCTCAGCATTACAGGACCATAAAGTGATTGGATCGATGGGGCAGAGCAATCTCAGCCTCAGCAGACACCATGGCTGACTTTAATGGCTCCTCTTATACTGAATATCATACAATAAAAGCAGAAATTCACTTTGTATATGAAGTAACCTGGGCTAAAATATAAGAAAACATATAATAACAACAGTGAGAGCACTTTCACCAAAAGTCCAGACTTCCAGCTGTGATGAGGTAAGATGTCCCTCTATTTATGCTCTTTTTCCTAAGTCACCTGACCCACTGTCCTCCAATTAGCTATTGTCGCACAAAGACAAGAAAGAATTCTTCCCCAGAGACTTCACCGATAGGCTAACTATTTTCACCAATCAGAAACCATCACCAGGAACAGAAGATGAGTATACCCAGTGACAGCTGCTGATAGGTCAGTATTTCCACCAATCAGACACTGCTACTACTCTGACAGGAATCAAGACAAGATAACAAACTTTTGGAGGGAAAACTCTTTCCCTCAGAACTTAACTAAACTAACAATGCCTATAATTCCATGGAAATCCCTCCATATTGTCCGGGTTCAATTGCCCAAGTTTAATCTGTAAAATACAGACCATATGTCATCCATAACTTCTGAATGATACACCTTGAAAGCTATCATAGTCATAAAAGATGCAAGGAGCCCCTGCCTGTGTTCGGGATTGCGGTGTGGGACACCCTAGCATCATAGATGATTGTAATCTACCACTTACTTCAGTAAATAAGTGAGAGACTACGTGAGAAGTTTGGCGGGTTTGGTTTTTAGGAAATTTTTATAACATAAAGACCCAGATTTGGGAAATTACAAAATCTGGTCCATGAAATTCTCACTCAAGGGACCCAGTGGGACTGATCACCCCAAATGGCTTAACCAACTCAGATACTCAAGTAATGATGCCCTTTTCCTATTCAAGGATGCCTTTAATTGCAACCACACTAGACCACACTAGAAATAGGACACTACAGTTCATGATTATATTTGAATGTATTTTATATGACTGTATGTAACTGGAAAGGGTTAAAGTTTCAGTTTACACTAAAATATATTGGCTGATTGGCTGGCACCTCAGAACTTTCTAGAACAGAGAGATTATACTCTCTGTCTGGACTTCTGTGTCATTGTCTTGTGATAAAGTGTCGGTCCTTTAGTATCTAACTCCTGAGTCAGTGCTAGCAGACTGATCGACCTGAGTGAAGTTGCCCCCCCCCCCCCCACCTTGTTCAAATCAAACAAAATTGGTGTCAAACGTTTGTGCTACGTTTGTGCTGGTTTGTGCGGCAAAAATTTTTGTTTGTGCAGCTATTGTTTTTAAGATATTAATGAGAGTTTCCAGAGGTCATTAGAGGTCAACCAGCCCCCCCACACTGTCCAAACCAAACAAAACTGGTGCCTAACAATTCTGCTACGTTTGTGCTGGTTTGTGCTGCTCAAATTTTTGTTTCTGCTGCTTTTGTTTTGAATTTATGAACTAAAAATGAAAGGTCAAAAGTTCAAGCAGCCCCCCCACATTAACCAAATCGAACAAAACTGGTGTCAAACGTTAGTGCTACCTTTGTGCTGGTTTGTGCAGCAAAAATTTTCATTTGTGCTGCTATCATTTTTAATATATTCATACTTTTTTCCAGAGGTCATCAGAGTTCATTTCTTCCAAAGTACAATGTGTTTGCTAGCTCCCCCTGGTGATCAAACCAGGGAAGTGTCACTAAGTTTGTTTTTTACCAGTTCATCCTAAACACCTTTAACCTATGTAAACACCTGAACATACCGTAAAAATGATAGCGGCACCAACGAAAATTTTTGCTGCACAAACCAGCACAAACGTAGCACTAACGTTTGACACCAGTTTTGTTTGATTCGGTTAATTTGGGGGGGGGGGCTGCTTGAACTTTTGAACTTTCATTTTTTGTTCATTTATTCAAAACAAAAGCAGCACAAACAAAAATTTGAGCAGCACAAGCCAGCACAAACGTAGCAGAATTTTTCAGCACCAGTTTGGTTTGGTTTGGGCAATGTGGGAGGGCTGGTTGACCTCTGATGACCTCTGGAAACTTTCATTAATATCTTAAAAACGATAGCGGCACAAACGAAAATTTCTGCTGCACAAACCAGCACAAACGTAGCACAAACATTTGACACCAATTTTGTTTGATTTGAACAAGTTGGGGGGGGGGGCCAACTTCACTCAGGTGACTGATCGTTGTTGTGCTGCCAATGCAGCAGAACCAATCTGGCCCCATAGGCAAAGCTGACCACTGGTCCACGATGATGTTCCTGCAAGCCAATGGCATTCGCTACAGCTGCAGCCAGCCAATCTACAGTCTTGCTAGCTTCAAAGGAAGTCGTTATTGCCAGCCTGCTGTCGTAAGCCTGCCAATATTTTGACCCCTCTCTACTATCAAATTTGGGACAACAGGATCCATTGTAAGCCTCTGATTACTGGGGTCTGACCAAAGTGAACCTCAGTGGTCAGATGAACTGGGGTTTTGACTACCCAATGTAGAGGGAATGACATGCATCCTCAGCCACCGCTTCATTCACTTCTATGGGACTGACTGAGGTAACTGTTCCGGATATCCTTACAAAAGTAAACTATGATCTATGCAGGGGCTTATACCACCTTATCTCCGCTGTCTCTCGGTACTTTACTCTAGGATAGTAAACACTGATGACAGCAACCATTTCATGACATGACAGCAACAGCAGTAGCCCTAGGGACCGGCATGTAACTTTACACCTAACCTTCCCCCTTGCCCTATTTTCTGCAATGTCTATGTTAGTTAAAGGAAAACTACCACCAGGATGAAGGACTGTAAACCAAGCACACAGTCATACTGGTGTGTGCCCCCTCTGGCAGTATCCGCTCTTCTTTTAGCTTCCCTTTCCCTGGTTTTTACAAAAAAAGGATTTTAAAATGATGCTCATTTGCATAAGGGGCTCCATAGCTTTTAATGGAGTGTGGAGCCCCTGAGGTTCATTTGCATAATTGTTTAAGCCTTTTATTCAAGGCTTAACAAGGGCAGCTTTATAACAAAACCCAGGTCAACCAGGATATAAACAGGAATGACTAGGTGATAAAAACATGTCATGAGACAAAACTGGAACAATTACAAGTATGTAGTCCAACTATAAACATAATGACCATAGGACCCAGATTTATCTCCTCAATATAAGATCAGGCCATAATTTTATTCCTTGTGGGTGTCTCGTATTCCATAGAAATATCCAAAAGAATTGAGTAGAAGCTTTTTATGATCTCTTCGAGTTTTTGGTCTTCGACCCTTTCAGTACCTTTCCAGACATGGTGGACTGATTTGCCCTGATGAACCTCTCTGAAATATATAAGTGCAGACTTCCCGACGATTTCCGATTTGTGCCGAATTGCCTCGGGTTTTTGGTACGCGCAATCGGATTTCACGCAACAGAAATGGGGGGGGGCCTGGCCGTCGGACTACCCGCCGGATTCGGAAAAACCGTGGAAATTTAAAAAAGAATTTGTGTCGCAAGATCAGCACTTACTTGCACCGGGACGAAGATGGTGAACTCCGGCGGACCTCGGGGCAGCAGCGACACCTGGTGGATATCGGGCGCACGGACCTTAGTGAATCCCGGCAGACCCGAATCCTCGTCGGACAACGCACCGCGGGATAACAACTAGACCGGGTAAGTAAACGTGCCCCATCCTCTTGGCTTCTTCCAACATGTCCTCCATAATATACCATATGGTGGAATGAGCCGGATGAAGAGGAACTATTCGGAAGATGGGAAGTTTGATCATGAGTCGTCAACTGTCCGAGACAATCCCTCTTACAGAACACCAATACCATGTGAGGATCATCTACTCACAATCCTATGACCTTCTCCTTCTATGACCTTCTCCTTCTATGATCTTCTCCTTCTATGACCTTCTCCTTCTATGACCTTCTCCTTCTAGTCAACATTAGGATGAAGTAAAACTCATCCTTATCCTAGGATGCATTACTCCAAGTGGTGGTTAGTGTTGGAACTGGATTTGCAGTTGATAAAAGCCACCACCTTCAGATCCCAACTGTCCCCCAGTCTCTTCTCCAGCCGGAATAATGGAACCCAAAGACAATCCTGGCTCTGGTTTCCTGGTGGCCACATACGGTGCAGAGTAAAGCTCCTTTTTGGAGACTGCCTCCTCATTCACTTCTTATGTCATGGACAGATCCTAGAATATTTAGTCTTATCTGAGCTGTTCCTCGTCTCATTCGGTCTTTTAGGTATCATGTACCGAGTTCAATATATGGGCTGTACGTCAGGGCCTCTCAAAGTGAGAAGTAGGCAACACATTTTCCGATAATAGGAACTCTACTGTGAACGGTTTTGCCTGCCGTATCCTAAGGCTACTGTCATACCAACGCGTTCTACGTCCAGGCCGGGATCGGAGCATAGTAGCTGTAGAGGTGGAGGGATGAGCTCACCCATTCCCTCTCCTTAGCGAGGCATGGTACATACAGGGAAAGATGGAGCATGCGCCATAGTCATGCGTCATTGTGGCCAGATCTACATCCCAAGACTTGGTGTGTGAACGGGGCCTAAGCAACACCCTGGATCCTAATGTGGAAAACAATCATGGAATTATGCCATGGAAGTAATTCTATATTCTTTAAGGGCAGGACTTTATGTATTGTCCAGGTGATGACAGAGCATAAGAATGACCACGTCACGTGGTACGGTGGGTTACAGAGTGACGACATCCCAAGTTCTCCAGCTACTCCCCTCCTGTTATGTCCACTGAACAGTTCAGATAGGACTACCGATAAATATTCTGGGATCTGTCCATGACATAAGAAGTAAATATGGAGGCTCCAAAAAGGAACTTACTCTGCACCATCTGTGGCCACACTTATGGCCACCAGGAAATTCGAGCCAGAATTGTCTTTGGGTTCCATTATTCTGGTGTTTTACCTTTGAAAAAGGTATTTGGGTTGCTTGGGTTTGCAAGTAGGAATATAGCCATTATCCCAAACGTTCACATAGTCCTCCTATCCCTGCCATAAATCAGGCCATCGGGGAGGTGGGATATTGGCTGGGGAACCTTTGGGAAAGAATGGAAGGAAGGTCTAATTGGGGAATCAACACATAAATAATGACTGTAACCAACCCCTCCTGCATCACATGTTTCATGACATCCTAAAAATTCCAACCTGTCTCTATCAGTCCTGGTGTATTCAAATTTAGTTGGAAGTAAATCTTCCAATTTTTATGGTTGGGGGGGGGGATTCTTCTCATGAATAGCTTCTCCTGTCTGCACGCTGCAGTGTCCTCTGCCCCTCCGCCCTTCATTACAAGACGAGCTCACACATAGACACACAGACACTTCCTGCCGGCAAGCAGCAGCGTGCACAGACTTGGGATCATTTGAGACTAATGCTCCTTCCCTCCATTCCTTAGCTCTGTTAGAAATGTAAAGAATGGGGGTTTATAAAAATATTACTTTAAAAACCTATTGACATCAATATAAATTTTATGTCATCCGTTATGCGGTTTTTTGGACGGAAAAAGGTCAGAGGCTGCAAGACTTTTTTTTCCATTTGAAAAAAAAAACCACATGGATAACAGATCCCTTTTTTACCAGAACATAACGGATGACATAAAATTTACATTGCAGTCAATGGGATTTTTTTAAATCTCCATTCTTCACTTTTTTAACAGAGGGAAGGAACAGAGAGAAGGAACGGTAGTGTGAATTTAGACTTGCTCTACAAGCTACAGATAAGATCTTTACAGCAGGGGAAGGCGGCATGTAGCAGAGCAGAGTGCCATTGTGTGTTATATCCATCTCATGGATCTCATCATCTCTCTTTCTAGGTGTCAGATACTAGTACAATGTTCAGAAGCTAAATGATGTGTATATAACCCTGTACCCTGATAATCTAAGCACATTATCAGCACACAGCATCTCATAGCACAGAGGGATCATGAAGTGTCTGCTTAAAGAGTCCCCATACACTGAGTGATAGGAGCTAAAACAGCAATAAAACTGAGCAACATTGTAAAGTAAGGTGGTAAATATAATCTTTATTGTGCGAACATCGTTAGGTGATAATAATTTGAGAACTTTTTTTCATGGGCAAACTCTTTTAACCCCATAGCGATCTGCATAGCAATGTTTTTTTCTTTTTTTTTTTTAGCACTAAAATGAAGTACAACATGTGGGGAAAGATCAATCTCAGAATCGCTTTGATAAGTAACAGTGTTCAAAAGTTATAACCATATAAAGCGACGCAAGTCAGATCACAAAAAATCCATAGTTGTTTCACAATGATCTTTCATTTAAGAGAAAATTCCGTTTTTTATTTTGATGTAAGAAGGTTCTCGGCACATCTAGGGGGAGGGGCTTTGTCTGCTGGGGCACTCGATTTCTTCATTTTTTCCCTTTTTTCTACAAGAAATGACCATGGTTATATATGTGACAGCACAAAGACAGAATAGACAGTGCAGAATGGAGAGTACAGGTGCACAAGCAGGAATGGCTCCGCCCCTGGTGCACCCAGAAGCTAATTTACATAACGATAAAAACGGAATTTTCTCTAAAAGTTGGGGATATGTGCAATATGGGTGGAACAGAATGTAAAAAAACATTATCATTATATTAGATCTGAGTAGAAGGGCTCTGGTAGGTTCAAGTTCTCTGCATTTTCAGAGGCGACTTACACATAACTTGTCTAAATTAAAATTTATGTAATCTGTTCACTTCATATGAATGAAAGCATGAAATATGAGAACATAACTTGTGGTGTCGGTAAAGCTAGATCCTATTGTCAGGATTCTGGCGTAGTGAACCCCCTGGACCTCCGAGGACGATGACATAAGCCGACAGCTGGAACCGGAATCTAAGTGGCGCCCGGTCTTCACCAGAACCAGCCGCAAAGCGGTTGGACTTGCTGCGCCAGGGTACCACGAGGTTGTTCCACAGAAGCGACTTGTCCGTGGTGGTAGCCAAGACAAGCAATCTCATGGTCAGGGACCGGCAGCAAAGGTTCGGAGTCAGAGACGGAGCAGGAGGTCAGGGCTGGCAGCGGAGGAGCGAAATCGGAACAGGTCCGGGGTCACAACGGGAAGTCAATACACAGGAACAGGTCACAGCTTTCTCTGAGGCATATAGCGCAAAGATCCGTCAGGGAAGACGGAAGAGGCTGAGACTTCATCAGAATTGGCAGCCAGCCGACGGCAATTATTGGTGCACTGGCCCTTTAAATCTCCGAAAGCCTTCTAAGAAGACTCTTCACTTATGGAGAACGTCAGTAAATCGAATGTCCTCTTCCCCACCGTCCACATTGTCATTCTTTGCATTTATAGGCCTGGGACGTCGTCTGATTTTAATTGGTTTGAATTCATGGAGGTTTAACTGAGGGTTTACAACTTCTGAACTTTTTCTACCAGAAGCAACGTTGTCCTTCTTCATAGATGTAGGCACAGGAAATGGCTTCAATTTAGGGATTGGAAACCAAGGATATACAAGATCAGGACTTTTTCTACCAGTGGCATTATTGTCCTTCTTCATAGAAGCAGGAGATGCTCTACATTTAGGGGGTAGAAACAGAGGCGTTACTGTGTCAGGATCTTTTACACGAGAGGCATCATTGTCCTTTTTCACAGTTATAGGCTCAGCAGGCACATACATGGTAGGACTAAACACAGAAGCTTTCAAACCAGTCCGTGGGTCCATAGGTGACTCAGGGACGCTTGGATAATATGTGATATCTAAATGATCTGCTCGGAAAACACATCCTTCATGGTTTCTCTCCTCTGTTACGCTTTTCTGTTTGCCTGATCCTAGATCAAGACTTGACTTGGTCTTATCCACAATGTCCAGTAACTCTGAGCGTATTGTGTCAAATATATGACAAAGATCAATATCACAGAGCTGTCCATCATGTCCCCCTGTGTCCTCATCACCTCCCCCCTCCTCAGGATCACACAAGTCACCTGTGTCTGGTTCCTGTAACACAGTCAGTGGATCAGTCCTGTTACACAGCTCCTCAATGTGCCTCATCTTCCTGGACAGCTCGTCCTTCTGTATCTCCAGCTTCTGGATCAGAGCAGACAGTGAGAGGGACTCTTCCTGCTCCTGCTCAAAAATATAACTCAGGAACCTGTCCTCCAGGCTTTCCATCTGCCTCCTCATGTCTTTAAACAGGGCAGTGACTATCTTGACTTCTGCAGATGCTTTTTCTTGAGCTTTTCTCCTGCTCTCCTCCAGACTCTGGACTTTTCCTTCAATCTTATTTCTCTTTGTCATCAGTTTCTGGAGAACATTTCCAAGTTTCTTCTTCTTCTTCTTAGAGGCCTCATCCAGCATCTCCACCTGGTGTCCCTGATGTTCTCCATCCAGCCTGCAGGACACACAGATACATGTAGCATCCTCAGTGCAGTAATATTCCAGGATCTTCTTATGGACAGAACATTTCCGGTTCTCCAGGGAAGTGCTGGGGTCAGATAAGACGTGTTCTGGTGACTTGCTGTGGACTTTCAGGTGTTTATCACACAGAGAAGCCTCACAATGCAGACAGGACCTCACAGCAGGTACAGGAGAGTCCACACAGTAAGAGCAGAGGATCCCGGTTTCTCTCGGTGTTGGTTGAGTAGTCAGTAAATTCTCCATTATCTTCCGCAGAGCTAAGTTCCTCATCAGTGCCGGCCTCTCCTGAAACTCTTCTCTACATTCAGGACAGGAATAACCTCCAGACCCGTCCTGTGTATCCAGCACACGATCAATACAGACCCGGCAGAAGTTGTGTCCACATCTCAGCATTACAGGATCTGTATAAGTGGTCAGACAGATGGAGCAGTCCAGCTCCTCTCTCAGATCAGCAGACGCCATGACTGACAGAGGAAGAAGAGAGAAACGAAACTAAAAGACACTCGGAATGCAGAGGGCGTCTTTCTGTTTTTGTACACACAGGGCAGGGCTGCATAGTTCTCCCTCCGTGTCCTCATGTCAGTCAGAAAGTGGCCTATGACAAAATTTGTCTCCTATTGAAATCAGTGGGAGACTCTATGTCATGGTTATAATAGACATTGGAAATCTTGACAGCTTATGACCCATTTCGTGAAGAGCCCTAAACGTGTGTTTTTCCACAAAGTTTTTCACCTTAAAGAGGTTGTGCCCTTTAAAAGGGGTTTCCCATGAAAAAACCTAGGTGGATAGGGCCTAACTTGCTGATCAGTGGGGATCTCAGTGCAAAGACTCCCACAGATCACAAAAACTGACCCATCGTTGCCCCGTTAGACTAATGGAGCAGGCGGCTGTGTATGACCATTCTCCTGTAGGGTGCGAGCACGATCGGACCCCTAGTTTTTGTGATCTGTGGGGATCTCAGCGCTGAGCTCCCCACTGATTAGCAAGTTAGGTCCTATCACGTGGATAGGGCCTATCTTTTGTTAGTGGGAGAACACAATGTTATCCCCCTGTGACAACCCCTTTAATATGACTTATGAGCCTATCCACAGCACTAGTTGTAAGCACGGTCAGATTATGGGGTGGGCTCCCAGGTTGTGCGCCCCAGGGCCCCCACCACTTTGCCCTTAAAGGGGCCCCTACCAAGTGTGGGTGAATCGGGCGGTAGCATGGGGGGGCTGTATACATATGTATGTATTACTGGGGGGGGGGGGGCTGTATATATTTATTACTGGCAACATTTACTTTATTTTAAAAAAATTGTCCGGAGGACTCCCATCACTTTGTGCCCAGTGGCCTCCTCCATCCTTAATCCGGCTCTGGTTGTAAGTAACTGAATACTGGGGGTCTGACCACTTTGAGACCAAGTAATCACATGAACAAAGTCCTGAGTGTCAAAATGTAGGAGGAACCTAACATAGTTCATCAGCCACCACTTCATTCACTTCTGTGGGTCTGAAAAATCTGTTCAGAAACTGTTCAGAAAAATACCCAAAAATAAAAATTGTGACTGGTTCTGGGGGTCCTAGTAAACACTTTAACTGCAATTTAACCCTTTCCCCATGTGAGATATGTTCTCCATTCAAGGATCTCTAACTCAGGATCCCGGGCACCTAGCATCAGCTCTTTCATATGAATTTAGGATTGTGTTTTGAGGTGCCAAGGATCCAATGATATTGACATTTAAAGTGACAATTGCGGGTTTGATTTTTACATATAAAAGTGACTTCTGACTGCACTTTAATAGTTAATTTCTGGTAAGGTTTTCTGGCACCTAGAAATGCAATCTTATAGTCATATTAAAGAGAAGACTCTAGGTGCCAGAGATACAAAGTTATACATCTGTGAAGTGTGTTCTACCCCCCCCCCCCCCAGCTTCTTCGCTGGAATTTGGAGGAGGGTGCACATAGAAGCTTCTAGCAGTTTACAGATTAAGTAAATATTGACTTGTTTTGATAAGGGATAATGTTAACTAATGTTCATGTTATTAACCCTCTCCTACCCAGAACATTGAGTGCACGCTTGCTCTTTGATTGTCTTATATTGAATGATGATTTTTTTTTTATGCAAAAATGAGTGAGAAGATGAACACTCAATCCTCTTCGCCTAATGTGGCTACATATTAACAATCCAAAAAATTATATGCAACAAGAAAAACACACACACATTCATGAATGAAGTTTTTATTTCACACCATTCTCGAATATCTATACCCGTTATGGCATTCTTACTAAAATTCTTATAAATTGCGGAAGGTTCCGTTATTGCACGGCTAATACAATGGCGCATGTCTAAAAGTATCTTATTCTGATGCAGTTTTTTTGGTTGTATTTTAGTGACATTTTGGGCACATTAGTGTATGTGAAATTTTTCAGCCTTTTTCCAGTAGTTCGCCGGAGTTCATGGTCTCGCAGTTTTCTGGTTTGCGCCCAATTTGTCTTCTTATTTTTCCTGCTTACGGATGTTTGCACCTGATTTATCACTGATTTGCACTGAAAAGGGCGCAAATAATTGCGCAAAAACCCTCCAGTCCTGACCATCCGTAGGAAAGGCAATGGTGCGAGTTGTGCAGAAATTTGCACCCGTTTTAACCCCTTCCCGACATTTGACGTAATAGTACTGCATCGCGGGAGGTGCGTTCCCGCAAAATGCAGTACTATTACGTCAAGCTTCTGGCGCCGGCTCCTGAACGGAGCCGGCGACAGAAGCTGCGGGTGTCGGCTATATAGTATAGCTGACACTCGCCACTAACACCCGCGATCGGAGACTCTTCCGATCGCGGGTGTTAACCCCTAACACGCCGCGGTCGCGCTGACCGCGGCGTGTTAGAGGCATTTAAAGTTTATTTACGTTGAATCGGACCCCCCCGCGGCACTTACTGGGGGGGTCCGCTGCTCCGATCGCAGCCCCGGGACTGCCGGTGCCCGGGGCTGCGCGATCCTCCTCTCGGTGCCGGGTCCCTGCCTTCTGACAGGACCCGGCTGTAAGACACTGGGCATGCGCAGCATGCTCAGTGTCTTACATTACACAGTGCAATACTTCTGTATTGCACTGTGTAACCTGTAAAAAAGCTTGAACAAGTGATCAGAAGAACACTTGTTCAAGCTTAGTTGGCAGTAACTGTAAAAAAAAGTAAAAATAAATAAATAAAGGTTTTTTACAATTAAAATAAATAATAAAAGAAAGTGAAAGTCCCCCCAAACACCACATTTCCCTTTACACAAGTAATAAAGTATAAAAAACACTAAATCACGAAAACCCCCCACTTATTTGGTATCGCTGCGTCCGTAACAATCTGTACAATAAATCCTAATCATAATTGGACCCGCTCGGTGAACGTGGTAAAAAAAAAAACCCAAAAACTTGCCAAAAACTGAAACTTTTTATCAAATTGCTTTACAAAAAATGTTCTAAAAAGTGATCCGAAAAAGTTACAAGCACCAAAATGATACCAATAAAAAGAGCAACTTGTCACGCAAAAAATAAGCTTACAACCAGCTCCGTAAACCAAAAAATACTATAATTATGCCGCTATAAAAATGGCAATACCAAAACAAATGCAATTTTTTCTATTCTAGTTTTCCTTCAATAAAATTGGACAAATATAAATAAAACTATATAAATGAGGTATCACCGTAATCGTAGTGATCCGTAGAATAAAGATAATATATTATTGTTATGCTACAGTGAACAACCCCCCAAAAAAATGCTAAAAATCCAAAACAAGAATTGATGATTTTATTTTCCTCCACATGTAAAAAGTTAATAAAATTGCTTCAATAAGCTAAAAACCCACTAAAATAAAGGTTTTTTTTACAGTGCATCTCGTCTCGCAAAAAATAAGCCCTTATTTGTCTAAATTGCTTAAAAAATAAAGATTGTATAGCCTATTCCCAACGCACGTTGTTATAGAACGGTGCGGCTGGTAGTGACTTGCCCACACGTTTCAGACACAGTGATCGGGGGAAAATGGCGGCTATTCCTGACAGCTATCCATCCTGCCCCATGGACCAGAAGGGTTACGTCGCCCCCACCCCCCCCCAGTTTATGATCGCTGCTATTGGCTCATCAATTCAGACCAGCCAATAGCAGCGAATTTACTTATGACGTCAGTAATACCGGTCACCATGTCTGTAGACACGGTGATCGGGGTAGGGTGGTGGATGTTCCTGACAGCCACCAATTGTGCCTTGCGGTCCAGAGGGGTTTTGTTGCCCCCCTCTGTCCATGTTTGCCGCTATTTGCTGGTCGATTTGGTCCAGCCAAAGGCAGCAATATTCGTCACAATGGGCATCGCTAGGGTGAATAAGAGCAACACTTGGTGATAATTTCCCTACTAAAACGAAGATTTGGTACAAAAGCGCTGGCCGTGCACATTGTACAGATTATGGTGTACAACTCTTATGTGCTGTTCCAATGTGCAGGTCCTGCCGTATCATTTCTCCATTTTTCAAGAGGAAGATATTAGGAGACTAATATTGGGACAAGAAGGACGGGGCCCCAGTATCTCTGGTTTAGATGTTCTAGGACAGCATTTTCCCAGTGAATTCTGCTGCTTCTAAAGGTAGGACTCAATAAAGAGTCTGTTCCAAAAGAAGGTTTAGGATGGACACTATATACTAAGGATGGACACTATATACTAAGGATGGACACTATATACTACTAAGAGACCTGCGACAACTCCAGAGTGACAAAAGTTTAGTTGGTCCCCTGGTATATTCTACCTCCTTATACGCAACACATTCACAATTCACGCCCAACCTGTTGTGAATTCAGTAAAATGAATAATTGTAACAACTGTTATGTCCCGTTGCTCCCTATACCCCTCCATTATTTCATAAGGGGCGCCACATAACGGGCACTGAACTTTCCAGAAATAATTGCAATTTCCATCTTGGACTCCATTGCACATGATATTTGGAAACCACCTATATGTTCAAAATGCTCATTTCACCACGTGTATTACACTACAAAGCATATTACACCTTGCTATATTCCCCAAGGGGTGTACATTCAACAATTAGGGTCACTTTTCGGGTTTTCCTCCGCTTTGGTACCACTACGGCTCTCCAAATGTATCCTGACACATGTGAAGGATTTCTTGCAAATTTGGCCTCTAAAAGACAAACATTCCTCTTTTCCTCTACTGTGCGCCCATAAAGCATTTTATATGCACATGTGGGGTACTTCTACACTCAGGAGAAATAGTTTTACACCTTTTTCGGGGTTATTTAATATATTATCCCTTGTGGCTTACATAAATTAGGGGTAAAGTGACATTTATAGGAAAATTTTCACCTTTTTAATGTTTAGGGCCTAATTGGATCATTCACCTGTAGGGGCAAATACATATATTACACATTGCAAAATTCTCTAAGGGGTGTGCGTTCAAAAATTAGGGTCCCTTTTCGGATTCTTCTCTGTTTTATACCACTAGGGTTCTCCAAATGCATGTCAAACATTTCTGTCAAATTTGGCTTCTAAAAGGCAAACCTCCCCCTTTCCTTTTACTGTGCGCCCATACAACATTTTATATACACATGTGGGGTACTTCTACACTTGAGAGAAATAGGTCTACACATTTTGGGGGGTTAATACATTTTTTTATCCCTTGTGGCTATATAAAATTAGGAGTAAAATGACCTTTATAAGAAAATGTCCACCTTTTTCCTATTTAAGTCCTAATTAAATCAAACACCTTTACGGACAAATGCACATATTACACCTTGCTAAATTCTCTAAGGGGTGTGCTTTCCAAAATGGTGATACTTGTTGGGGTTCCGCTCTGTTTTGGTACCACTACGGCTCTCTAAATGCATCCTGACACATGTAAAGGATGTCTGTCAAATTTGGCTTCTAAAAGGCCAACGCCCCTCTTTCCTTCTGAGCTTCACTGCGTACCCATACAACATTTTATTTGCATGTGTGGGGCAATTTTATACTCGGGAGAAATGCTAGTACACATTTTTTGGGGTTATTTCATCTTTAATGCCTTATGGGATACAAAAATTAGCCGTAAAAGTGACTTTTTTGGGAAAATGTTCATCTTTTTCCTTTTAGGGACCTAATTCAAGCAAACACCTGTAGGGGAAAATACAAATATTACACCTTGCTAAATTCTCCAAAGGGTGCACTTTCCAAAATGGTGACACTTGTTGGGGTTCCCCTCTGTTTTGGTACCACTAGGGCTCTCCAAATGCATCCTGACACATGTAAAGGATGATTGTCAAATCTGGCTTCTAAAAGGTCAAAGCCCCTCTTTCCCTTCTGAGCCCTACTGTGCACCCATACAACACTTTATATGCAAAAGTGGTGCAGTTCTGTGCTTAGGAGAAATAGTTTTACACATTTATGGGGTTGTTTCATCTTTTACCCCTTGTGGCTTACAAAAATTTGGGGTAAAAGTGACTTTTTTGAGAAAATTTTCACCTTTTATCCCTTTTGGGGCCTAATTGAATCAAACACCTGTTGGGGAAAATACACAAATTACACGTTGCTAAACTCTCCAAGGGGTGTACTTTCCAAAATGGTGTCTCTTGTTGGGGCTTTCCTCTGTTTTGGTACCATTATGGCTCTCCAAATGCATCCTGACACATGAAAACTTTTTCAGCCATATTTGCCCTTCAAAAACGAAACAACGCTCTTTCCATTCCAAGTGCCCCCATGTGCCCGTACAGCAGGGTACAGTGACCAAATGGGTATTGGCATACTCAGGAGGAATTGCCCTCAACATTGTAAAATGCATTTTCCTTTTTAACCCATTGTGAAGGTGCAAATTTTAGTGTTCAATGAATCTATAGTAAGATAAAATTACATTTCTGTAATTTCACTTTCATTTATCTTTCACCGTCATGAAACGCTCATAGGGTTAACAAAATTCCCAAAGGTTGTTTTGAATATTTTGAGGGGTGTAGTTTCTAAAATAGTGTCATTTGTGGGGGTTTTCTGTCATGTGGGCCTTATAAAGTCACTTCTAACTAAATTGACCCTCCAAAAGTAGATTTTGATGATTTTCGTGAAAATCTGAAAAATTGCACCTAAAGTTATAAGCCTCCTAACATCCTAAATAAAGGAAAGGATGTTTGAAAAATGATGCCAAGTTAAAGCAGACACATGGAAAATGTTAGTTATCAAGTTATTTTAGTGATATGACCAACTTTCCAAAAAGTAGAAAATTTTGAATTTGGAAAACATTGTTTTTTTCAAAATTTTTGCCAAATTTCCATTTATTTCATAAATAAATACTAAATATATTGATTAAATTTCTCAACCAGCATGAAGTACAATGTGTCACGAAAAAACAATCTCAAAATCAACTGGATATGTTAAAGCGTTCCAAAGTTATAACCACTTAAATAGACACATGTCAGATTTAAAAAAATGGGCCGTGTCAGGAAGGTGAAAAGTGGCTTCAGCGTTAAGGGGTTAAAATTTGCTCCCAAAAATTCAAAGACAAAAGGGCCCAAACTTTAAAAATTTGGATTTAATGTTCCCTTTGCTATATATTTTGAATATACACATATGGGGTGTGTATGAACTCGTCACATCTTACGGTTTTTAGGAAAGTACTTTATATTTTTACTCTATATAACTACAGTTGTCTGTTTTTGTACATTTTTTTATTGGAAATTTTGAATTTTCATGTAATTTTTGCTTTTTATCATGGTGTGCTGCAAAGTTGCATGAAGGTGCTTGTGAGTATGAATTTAAGTTATTTTTGCATACATGGCAGGCGGTGATTTCTGAGAAATATGGGATTTTGACAGAATAGGAGCTTTTTACCAATGCATTATATATTTTTAAACACATTTGTGGATTGAACCCAGATGTTGCATGGTTTTTGTTGTAGCCTTCTTGGGAGTGTAAATTCTTGTTGATGCGGTGCCTTGCGGTGTCTATAAATCTACTCACTTTAATTCTTACAATTACAGAACTACAGGAGAAATTCCCTGACCTGCACACTGCATTTTTTCCATACATGCAGGCCTCACATTATGCTACAAAGCTTAAGCTTAAAAGCGACTTAAATAACGACTGGAACCCCAGCTGCAGAGCCTGCTTTAATAGGGCCAATGGTCAATACAAACAAATCTCCCTGAGGGCGATGCCACATGTGGCATTTTGAACCCATTTTTGGTCCGTTTTTAAGCAGTCCGTCCAAAAACGCATGCGTTTTTGGACAGACTGCTTAAAAACGGACCGAAAATGCCCCAGCTGGAGGTACATCTGGAGGTACATCTCCGGGAAGTGTGGCCATGGCAGGCATCTATAGGCATTAACCATGGCATTCAGGAGCTGAGAGGGGGTAATAGATGGGTCATCTAGCTGCCACTTAGTCCAGCGGGCAGGCGAGATCTAATAGCCTTAACCCCCTCGCCGGACTATGAGATCTCGCCTGCCCGCTGGACTAAGTAAAGAGTTAATACGATCATTGCATGAGGGCCATGGACCAATAGCAACCAATCACAGAGCAGCTTGCATTCCTCACAGTACTAATTCATAATGACAGCTGTGCTGTGACTGGTTGTTGTTTTACTTTCAGTTTCTCTTCCCTGTTGATGCCCATAGCAACCAATCACAGCTCAGCTTACATTTCTGAGAAGAACTAGAAGAAATTAAAGCTGCACTGTGATTGGCAAAATCTGCCCAATTCGGTCTAATAAGCCCATACACTGAAGCAAACCCTCTGCTGTCAGAAAGCAGAGACCTTGAAGTCTATGAGAAAAAAAGTTTATAAAAGTTGTTGTTTTTTAAAACTACATAATAATAAAACTTTACTTACAGATAAAAAGAGGAAAAACATTGCGACAAATCTTCAGCTGAAGAAAATCTCCCGGACAAATTTTAGGGGGTCGTTATCTGGGTCATCAGACGTTGGGGGGGTAGCAGGGGGTTTCTTGGATTGGGGGGATATGGGGGGCTCTGGGGAGGGGTCCTCCTTGTCCTCCTGTAGTTGGGGTTTGGTTTCCTCCTCGCTGTCTCTCTGTACTTTACTCTAGAAAAGTAATCACAGATGATAGAGACGGCTTCATGGCAGCAGTAGCCCTAGAGGCCGGCCTGTAGCATTACACCGATCCCCCCCCCCCCGCCCTATTCTCTCCACTGTCCAGGCAGGTGTCAGTCCAAACTGCTATTCTAGCTTTATATTCCTCCACCGGTCAGACCAGGATCAACAGGGACACAATGTCACCTAACAGAAAGGGAAGGGACGGGGGGCCACAGCCGCCGCGGGACAAAGGGGGGGGGACAGCAGCCGCGGGACAAGGTGGGGGTGGGGCACGGCAGCCGTGGGAGAATAGGGCACAGCCTTAGGTGCCTTCTGGGAGTTGTAGTCCCCCTCGGTTACCTGGCTCAGTATCTCCAGCGCGCACTCCATCAGCTCCTTCTCATTCATACAATACACCGTTCTCTTCCTGGAAGATCTACATAGACAGAAAACAAAACAAAAATTCAAAAAAATTGAAAAGTAAAATTAAAAATGTCCCCGGGGCGCAGTACAGAACATATGTCCTCCCGCAGTGATATTAGGAGATAACACAAGCCCCCGCTCCGGACAGCGCCCCCTGGTGTCTCACATCTCTGTCCACTTCCTCCTCCTCCTCGTCTCCCCTGTATTCGGTTTCTTGGGGTCTTTTTTGTCATGTGTCATCCAGGAGGGGAGGACGCGCCTCCTCACTGTGGGCTCAGCGTCCTCCATCTCACTGCAACGAAAAGTGGGAATAACTACTGAGCCCATTACCTGTGCCAGTACTATATCCACAGTGTCCCATCATAATACCTCCAAAATATTCCCTGCGTCCCGTCACATGCACAGCCCCCCCATCATGTGCACAGCCCCCTCATTACCACATGCACAGCCCCCCCCCCATCATGTGCACAGCCCCCTCATCACCACATGCACAGCCCCCCCAATCACATGCACAGCCCCCCCCAATAACATGCACAGCCCCCCATATCACATGCACAGCCCCCAATCACATGCACAGCCCCCCCAATACCTTCACAGCCCCCCCAATCACATGCTAAAACCCCCACCCCATATCACATGCACAGCCCCCCCCATCATGTGCACAGCCCCCTCATCACCACATGCACAGCCCCCTCATCACCACATGCACAGCCCCCCCAATCACATGCACAGCCCCCCAATCACATGCACAGCCCCCCAATCACATGCACAGCCCCCAACCACATGCACAGCCCCCCCAATACCTTCACAGCCCCCCCAATCACATGCTAAAACCCCCACCCCATATCACATGCACAGACCCCCCCATCATGTGCACAGCCCCCTCATCACCACATGCACAGCCCCCTCATCACCACATGCACAGCCCCCCCAATCACATGCACAGCCCCCAACCACATGCACAGCCCCCCCAATACCTTCACAGCCCCCCCAATCACATGCTAAAACCCCCACCCCATATCACATGCACAGACCCCCCCCATATCACATGCACAGCCCCCCCCCATATCACATGCACAGCCCCCCCCATATCACATGCACAGCCCCCCCCCATATCACATGCACAGCCCCCCCCATATCACATGCACAGACCCCACCCCCATATCACATGCACAGACCCCTCCCCATATCACATGCACAGCCCCTCCCCATATCACATGCACAGCCCCTCCCCATATCACATGCACAGACCCCCCCATATCACATGCACAGCCCCCCCATATCACATGCACAGACCCCCATATCACATGCACAACCCCCCAGATCTCATGCATAGACCCCCCCATATCACATGCACAGCCCCCCCATATCACATGCACAGCCCCCCCATATCACATGCACAGACCCCCATATCACATGCACAACCCCCCATATCACATGCACAGCCCCCCCATATCACATGCACAGACCCCCATATCACATGCACAGCCCCCCCATATCACATGCACAGCCCCCCCATATCACATGCACAGACCCCCATATCACATGCACAGCCCCCCCATATCACATGCACAGACCCCCATATCACATGCACAGCCCCCCCCATATCACATGCACAGCCCCCCCATATCACATGCACAGCCCCCCCATCACATGCACAGCCCCCCCCATCACATGCACAGCCCCCCCAATCACATGCACAGACCCCCAATCACATGCACAGACCCCACCCCCATATCACATGCACAGACCCCCCCATATCACATGCACAGACCCCCCCATATCACATGCACAGACCCCCCCATATCACAGGCACAGCCCCCCCCATATCACAGGCACAGCCCCCCCCCCATATCACAGGCACAGCCCCCCCCATATCACAGGCACAGCCCCCCCATATCACATGCACAGACCCCCCCCCCCAATCACATGCACAGACCCCACCCCCATATCACATGCACAGACCCCCCCCCCCCATATCACATGCACAGCCCCCCCCCATATCACATGCACAGACCCCTCCATATCACATGCACAGCCCCTCATGCCCGGCGCCCCTTGTACTAGCACTATCGCCCCACTTACCTCTACGCTGCTCATGACCTGCAGCACTGGGCACCTCATTCTCACCCGGTTTCGGGTGACTTCCTCATTCTGCCAGGACTACATTTCCCGACATTCATCTGTCCGGAGGGCGGGGCTGATAGTAACACTGCGCGGGTGGCACTGCAGCAGCAACAAGCAACAGCTGCAATGCATTTATTAGGCAGCAGGTGGCGCTGCTGTAATACTAAAGACACGGGACAGTACAATGGTCTCATGTCTGCTGCAGTTAGACGCTTGGGCAGTAGGTGGCGCTGCTGTCATTGATAAAAATACATGACACTGTGTGATGGTGTCCCTGCTGCTGCAGCTGCCATGCACTGGGTCTCCTTATAGTGGATATGCTGCAGTGTCGGCAGAACAGGGGTCATGGTCAGGTATTAAACTTTGCTTTCAAGATCATCAGTGGCCTATAAATAGCTTCCTAACCAGTGACAGGCCCCTCCATTACTTCAGGGGTACAGGGCACCCTTATTGTCATGAGGTGAGGGGTCGCAGTAGTTATCCCTTATTCTCTGTTACATCATAAAGATCCTTAAGGAGTCACATCCTGCAATTTATTGGTGTAGAGTCTGTGCTACTCCTTCACGCAGATGTCTGTCCTGCAGAACATGACATGCATAACTAAACACAATGCTCCTGAAGCAGACTCTGCAGGAGAAGAGAGGGGGCATCATACACTCCTCAGCACAAGGAAGAACAATGGAAAAATGAAGTCCAGGTATGAAGTTATGCTGTTACATGAGAGCCAGAGAGGGTAGCAGCATCCTGGAAACACACACCTTATATTCAGCATAGGAGAAAATCACACAAGGCAGAGTCTGCAGGGGGAGGGAGGGGGAAATCACACACTCCTCAGCAGAGCGGAGATCCCTCTGGCAAGACCACAGCAACTTGGTAATAATCGCACATCCACTATTACAAGGAAGAAAGCTCATGGCTAGGCAGCATCTGCAAGAGAGGGAGGGGGAATTACACACTCAGCTAGCTTAGCTAGTGACAGCAGCAGCCTAATCACACAAACCCAGGAGACACGCATGACAGACTATGCAGGAGAGGGAGGGGGCCGCAGTGTCCGTTAGCACAATGAGATTCTTCTGGGTAGGTAAAGGCAGCAGCAACATGTTCACAAAGGCCTCAGATCTATCATGTATTATAGGGATGAGAGCTCAGAGATCAGGCAGAATGCGCAGGGGGAGGAAGGGGGAATCATACGCTCCTCATCATCATCATCATGAGGAACTGCCAAGACAAAGCAGTAGAGATCGCTGTAGGAAAGTAAAGGCAGCAGTACCATAAACACACAGTACATAATATAGGGAGGAGAGCTCACATGGCAGACTCTGCAGGGGGAGGGAGGGGGAATAATACTCTCCATAGCATGTGACTGTCATCACAAGAGAAAGGAGATCCCTCATCAGCTACAGCTGGAGAGAACTAGTGAGGACAGCAGCATCCTGGAGACACAGACCTCACATCCAGTATATAATATAGGAGAGCATGTATGGCAGACTCTGCAGGAGAGGGAGGGGGGTTCATACACTCATCAGCACAAGGGAGAATTCCTCTAGGCAGGTTAAAGCAACAGCCTCCTGGACACACATCCCTTACATGCAGCATCTATTACTGGGAGGAGAGCTCAGGCAGACTGTGCAGGAGGAGGGAGGGGGAATCATTCCCTCCCAAGCATCAGTATTGGCACAAGGGAGAAGAGATCTCTATAAGAAAGTTAAGGCAGGCGCATCCATCACACAGATTTCACACCCAGCCTGTATTACTAGGAGAAAGGCAGATATGGCAGAGTCTGCAGGAGAAGGGAGGGGGTAATCACCCAGTTGTCAAAATGATTAAATTTTTTTTTTAAAAGGCTTTTTATATTACACCGAGGTCTCTTAAAGGAACTCTGTAATAAAGACAACGCAGACTCCAGGACTATCCGTATCCCCGCAGCGGGGGAGGGGAACACTATGTGTGGTTTATTGGAGTAATACAAGATTAATACTGATGGTTCGCGGTCAGTGCTGGAATGTCCATTGGCGGCAGCGACGGCGGCCATGATGGCGTCTGCTCCGATCCTGAGATGAGGCACTGATCTTGTGAGAGCAGCTGCTACATATGTATCCCTGGCTTGGTCCCGGCCGTAAAGTCTTTGCAACATCTTCATCGCTCCAGTTATTCTATATATAACGCACGGTGACAACCCTCACTATGGCCCCTATAGGGACTGTCACCACCCCCCACATCCCTATAGAACAAGGCAGCTTCACTAACCTGAATGTCGGCCATATTGGACGTCACCCAGCTTTCCTAGATACAGAAGCAATGCTTATACACTTAATCTTTCAATTACTCTGCTTGCTGTCAGCGAATACAAAAAAAAAACCCCAAAAAAACTCCCATCTGCCTCCACAAGCTAAAAGCTCACGTTACTCCTCACATCTGGAAGTTTGTTACAGTTGCACCAGTTAAAAAAAAAAAATCTCACCTAGGTTGTTTGTTACAATGTATCAGCCAGTATTCTAGTCGGTTTTGAAAACCGAGGCAGTGTCTAGAGAGAATACACTGTAACAACCCCTCAGCGGCGCTCAGAATAAAACATAGACGCTTACATTCACTGACAGCAAGCAGAGATCTTGAATTGGAAATTGCAAAAGTCTTATACAAAGTTCTAGTAATTTTCGTTATCCAAGAATCCGGACCCCGCTTAGGATTTCTGGGCCAGCAGGGTGGTCAGTCGGATTTTGCCATCCATGGAGGCCGTCAGGCAGGTGCCGCACTCCACGGCCGTGCTCCAATCCACCGTGACTACAGGGGCCCGGTGCCCCCCGAGGGAGAGGCAATTTTCCAACGTGCTGCCGTCACTGTTCAGCTGTGGATGACACATGGAAATCAGATCATTACTCTACGCCATACACAAACAACAGTAGAATGACAAACTCGGCTCTGCTACATCTCAAGTTTCCTATGATACACAGTAACATTACAAATCCAGTTCTGCTACGTGCCGGGCAATGTATAATCTGTGGTATCACATGTTAAAGACGCCGTATGAAGGCAACTTTGTATGGAAACCCGACACAACAAACTCAACTCTGCTACATCTCTATGTACACGGCTTCTAGGACAGAGCTCCCCCATCTGGACGTTACCTTGTAAATGACTCCGCCGTTGCTGGAACACGTCAGCATGTAGTTGCCCTCCGAGTCGAAAGCGAAAAGTCGCCCGCGGGGGAACTGCACCTGCTTGTACCCGCTGTAACCCGACAGCATGAAGGGGCCCGTGGCGTCGGGGGGCAGGGAATACTCCGAAACCTTCTGACCGCTCTTGTGAATGTTCCATTGAATAAACTGTAAAAAAAATTAAATTAAAAAATATCTTTATACAGTATTGCGTAGAAATAACACCCCTATTTCTTATTATCAATCATATAAGAGCAAAAGGAGGAGGGGACTACGACTACGCCATGCGGGATGGGAGGGGGGCGTCTGGTCCTATGAGATGCCGCTTACCTTCCCGTCTTCTCCGATGCTGTACACTGCGTTCTCGTCGTAGCTGAAATCGACAGAGTAGACCTCCCCCTTGTGCGCCTCCCAGCTCATCGCACACTGGTGCTGCTGCATGTCTGAGGGGAGAAGAGACCGTCACTGTATATCCTGTATATATATATCTATAAGGGGCACGACGCCCATGAATAAAAGGAGGTAATAAAGAGTACAAAAAGAATATAAAAGACCAATACAATACTCCATCATCTCAAGGTCGCTTTAATTTGGGTAAGGGGCGTGGCTTTGGTAAGAGGGCGGGGCTAAGCTTAAAACATACAAGAAAGATTCTTTAATAGGTCTTTACCAAACAGCCGGATGACACCGTCTGCAGCTCCTGTGACCAGAAGATTACCATTGTGATTGAAAGACGTGCAGTTCACAGCGATTGGTACAGGCTCCAGGGAGAACTGCAGCTGGGGAGGAAGAAAAAAAATGGAGATGCAGAATAGTGAGTGCAGCTCTGGGGTATAATACAGGATGTAACTCAGGATCAGTACAGGATAAGTAATGTCATGTATGTACACAGTGACTGCACCAGCAGCAGAATAGTGAGTGCAGCTCTGGGGTATAATACAGGATGTAACTCAGGATCAGTACAGGATAAGTAATGTCATGTATGTACACAGTGACTGCACCAGCAGCAGAATAGTGAGTGCAGCTCTGGAGTATAATACAGGATGTAACTCAGGATCAGTACAGGATAAGTAATGTCATGTATGTACACAGTGACTGCACCAGCAGCAGAATAGTGAGTGCAGCTCTGGAGTATAATACAGGATGTAACTCAGGATCAGTACAGGATAAGTAATGTCATGTATGTACACAGTGACTGCACCAGCAGCAGAATAGTGA
Organism: Engystomops pustulosus; assembly: GCF_040894005.1. NCBI lineage: Eukaryota > Metazoa > Chordata > Amphibia > Anura > Leptodactylidae > Engystomops > Engystomops pustulosus. Next base: position 12,193,510 of record NC_092414.1, read on the forward strand.
GTGCAGCTCTGGAGTATAATACAGGATGTAACTCAGGGTCAGTACAGGATAAGTAATGTCATGTATGTACACAGTGACTGCACCAGCAGCAGAATAGTGAGTGCAGCTCTGGGGTATAATACAGGATGTAACTCAGGATCAGTACAGGATAAGTAATGTCATGTATGTACACAGTGACTGCACCAGCAGCAGAATAGTGAGTGCAGCTCTGGAGTATAATACAGGATGTAACTCAGGATCAGTACAGGATAAGTAATGTCATGTATGTACACAGTGACTGCACCAGCAGCGGAATAGTGAGTGCAGCTCTGGAGTATAATACAGGATGTAACTCAGGATCAGTACAGGATAAGTAATGTCATGTATGTACACAGTGACTGCACCAGCAGCAGAATAGTGAGTGCAGCTCTGGGGTATAATACAGGATGTAACTCAGGATCAGTACAGGATAAGTAATGTCATGTATGTACACAGTGACTGCACCAGCAGCAGAATAGTGAGTGCAGCTCTGGGGTATAATACAGGATGTAACTCAGGATCAGTACAGGATAAGTAATGTCATGTATGTACACAGTGACTGCACCAGCAGCAGAATAGTGAGTGCAGCTCTGGAGTATGATGCAGCCTCCTCACCTGCTGTTTCATGGTCTTGGTGTCCCATAGCAGTAGTCTTCCAGGCACTTGGTTGCCCCCGTTCTCCGTTCCCCCGGGGGTGGATGGATCGGTGGGTGAGGGGGTAGCTGCGGCTGAGCACACGAATGAGGTGCCGCTGGGGTTACAGGCCAGTGAGAGGATCCTGGAAGCAGAGGGGTGCTCAGTGTGACCCGTTACCCCTGGGTGCCCCCCTATGTACCCTGCACTCACCGGGGGAGGTCGTCACAGATCCCGATCTCACACAGGTTCTTCTTGGCTTCGGTGTCGTAGAGGCGCACGGTGCCCACCTCACTCCCCAGTAGGAGCTGCTCCAGTAGGAGGGAGGCGGAGACAATGAGTGGGAGGATCCTGATAGACGTGCCCCCATATAGTTACCCCCCTCCGGTCACTCACCAGTCTGTCCCTCTTCGTGGCCCACTCCAGGGACAGGAGGGCGGACTTGGAGATGGCCGAGGCCTTGGTCTGCATGATGCCATCAATGGACCAGACCTTGATGACGCCGTCCACGTCCAAGCTGGCGACACGCCGGCCAGAGCAGTCCACCCTGGAAGCCGTGTGTTTTGTTACAATGTATCAGTGTATCTGAACACATAGTAGCAAACCCTCAGCTCTGAGCAGGAGGCGAGGCCCTGGGGGTTACCTGCAGTGCATGATGGAGGAGTGGTGCTCCCCGTACTCGTCTTGGCTGAGCACTATGAACGGCTGCTCCGGCTTCTCCCCTCCTCCTGACGAGTTTCCCTTCACCCCCTTCATGATGGCGTCCACGGGGTCCTGCTGCGGCTCGGGGCGAGGCTCGGCCTCCGGCTCTATGGCCTCGGGCTTCTTCTCTAGGCTTTGCTAGAATGGAAAATTGTATAAACTCAACCAACCAAACTACAAACCCTCTAAATGTCCATTAAGTCATCAAGTTCCTTCAGGTTTTCTCTCATGCTGCCCCTTAACTCTGGAATTTACTACCTTGTCTCAGACCTGCCCAACTCTGAAAACTCATCAAGACTAACCAAAGCGCTATCATCTTTACATCACTTCTTTGCACTGGATGGTCTATGGCTGCCATCATCATCTTTCCCTACCGACCATATATGATACCACCGCTGTTCACATTGACTACATCCCACGGACTCTGTCCAGCATCCTACAGCCTCCTATAGCCTCACTGTTACCTGTCTCCTCCGACTTCTCTCTCAATTCACGGTTACATTTTTGCATTTTAGGTTTCTCTTATGCTGCCCCTAATCTCTGGAATGCTCTTCTTCATCTTGGACCTTCCCAACTTCATAAACTCTACAAAACTTACCCATTCCCTCATGTCCAACCACAGCTTTTCCATCATGACGTTTGACAATCTACTTCAAGCAACAATTACCCCCTCAGGAAGTCTAGATACAACTGTTACCCCCTCAGGAAGTCTAGATACAACTGTTACCCCCTCAGGAAGTCTAGATACAACTGTTACCCCCTCAGGAAGTCTAGATACAACTGTTACCCCCTCAGGAAGTCTAGATACAACTGTTACCCCCTCAGGAAGTCTAGATACAACTGTTACCCCCTCAGGAAGTCTAGATACAACTGTTACCCCCTCAGGAAGTCTAGATACAACTGTTACCCCCTCAGGAAGTCTAGATACAACTGTTACCCCCTCAGGAAGTCTAGATACAACTGTTACCCCCTCAGGAAGTCTAGATACAACTGTTACCCCCTCAGGAAGTCTAGATACAACTGTTACCCCCTCGGGAAGTCTAGATACAACTGTTACCCCCTCAGGAAGTCTAGATACAACTGTTACCCCCTCGGGAAGTCTAGATACAACTGTTACCCCCTCGGGAAGTCTAGATACAACTGTTACCCCCTCGGGAAGTCTAGATACAACTATTACCCCCTCGGGAAGTCTAGATACAACTATTACCCCCTCGGGAAGTCTAGATACAACTGTTACCCCCTCAGGAAGTCTAGATACAACTGTTACCCCCTCGGGAAGTCTAGATACAACTGTTACCCCCTCAGGAAGTCTAGATACAACTGTTACCCCCTCAGGAAGTCTAGATACAACTGTTACCCCCTCAGGAAGTCTAGATACAACTATTACCCCCTCGGGAAGTCTAGATACAACTGTTACCCCCTCGGGAAGTCTAGATACAACTGTTACCCCCTCGGGAAGTCTAGATACAACTGTTACCCCCTCGGGAAGTCTAGATACAACTGTTACCCCCTCGGGAAGTCTAGATACAACTGTTACCCCCTCAGGAAGTCTAGATACAACTGTTACCCCCTCAGGAAGTCTAGATACAACTATTACCCCCTCAGGAAGTCTAGATACAACTGTTACCCCCTCAGGAAGTCTACATACAACTATTACCCCCTCAGGAAGTCTACATACAACTGTTACCCCCTCAGGAAGTCTACATACAACTGTTACCCCCTCAGGAAGTATAAATACAACTGTTACCCCCTCAGGAAGTCTACATACAACTGTTACCCCCTCAGGAAGTCTACATACAACTGTTACCCCCTCAGGAAGTCTACATACAACTGTTACCCCCTCAGGAAGTCTACATACAACTATTACCCCCTCAGGAAGTCTACATACAACTGTTACCCCCTCAGGAAGTATAAATACAACTGTTACCCCCTCAGGAAGTATAAATACAACTGTTACCCCCTCAGGAAGTATAAATACAACTGTTACCCCCTCAGGAAGTATAAATACAACTGTTACCCCCTCAGGAAGTCTACATACAACTGTTACCCCCTCAGGAAGTCTACATACAACTGTTACCCCCTCAGGAAGTCTACATACAACTGTTACCCCCTCAGGAAGTATAAATACAACTATTACCCCCTCAGGAAGTCTACATACAACTGTTACCCCCTCAGGAAGTATAAATACAACTGTTACCCCCTCAGGAAGTCTAGATACAACTGTTACCCCCTCAGGAAGTATAAATACAACTGTTAACCCCTCAGGAAGTAAAAATACAACTGTTACCCCCTCAGGAAGTATAAATACAACTGTTACCCCTCCCAATCTCCAGGTCTTCTTTCCAATGTCATTCCTTAGGTTTACATCTTTCTGATTTTCTCTCGTGCTGCCCCTTTCCCCTGGAATGGTCTCCCTCATCTCACACCTGCCGAAAAAGTCTTACCCAATTGCTAATGTCTCTCCAAAAATTCCACCATGAAGCTAAAATGTACCCAAAATTCTACCCACCAGCTTAGTCTCCCTGCCCCTCTGTTGCTCACCTGTGATTGGGTCTTTGAGAACAGCTCCTTCCTCTCCTGCTGGCGCCGCTGCCTCTGCTGCACCATCCCGGGGTCCGAGGCCGCGGGGACCCCAAGGACATTAGGCAGAGGCTTCACTTCCTTGGTCACAGTAAGGATTTCTTTAGTTTTTTGGGGCTAAAAAAAGAAGTTGGATACAATCTATTGTTCTCTGTTATCAGCCACATCCACCTATATAGAGACAGCACTATATATATAACTCTACCTGAGTGTTCCCCGCTTCCTTCTTTAGGGGGAGACCCGCAGCGCTCTGTGTAGGAGATGAAATGGTCGAGGGAGGGGGTTTCGTTGCTACTTTTTTGCTCTGCGGGAGTAAAGATGAGAGGAACCCGGTGGTCTTCTGAGACTGGACCGCCGAGCCCGAGCTCCTCTGATTGCATATCATAGTCCTGTGAAGGCACATACCATTACTGTATCATACATAGGGGGCAGTATTATAGTAGTTATATTCTTGTACATAGGGGGCAGTATTATAGTAGTTATATTCTTGTACATAGGGGGCAGTATTATAGTAGTTATATTCTTGTACATAGGGGGCAGTATTATAGTAGTTATATTCTTGTACATAGGGGGCAGTATTATAGTAGTTATATTCTTGTACATAGGGGGCAGTATTATAGTAGTTATAGTCTTGTACACAGGGGGCAGTATTATAGTAGTTATATTCTTGTACATAGGGGGCAGTATTATAGTAGTTATATTCTTGTACATAGGGGGCAGTATTATAGTAGTTATATTCTTGTACATAGGGGGCAGTATTATAGTAGTTATATTCCTGTACATAGGGGGCAGTATTATAGTAGTTATATTCTTGTACATAGGAGGCAGTATTATAGTAGTTATATTCTTGTACATAGGGGGCAGTATTATAGTAGTTATATTCCTGTACATAGGGGGCAGTATTATAGTAGTTATATTCTTGTACATAGGAGGCAGTATTATAGTAGTTATATTCCTGTACATAGGGGGCAGTATTATAGTAGTTATATTCCTGTACATAGGGGGCAGTATTATAGTAGTTATATTCCTGTACATAGGGGGCAGTATTATAGTATTTATATTCTTGTACATAGGGGGCAGTATTATAGTATTTATATTCTTGTACATAGGAGGCAGTATTATAGTAGTTATATTCTTGTACATAGGGGGCAGTATTATAGTAGTTATATTCCTGTACATAGGGGGCAGTATTATAGTAGTTATATTCCTGTACATAGGGGGCAGTATTATAGTAGTTATATTCTTGTACATAGGGGGCAGTATTATAGTAGTTATATTCTTGTACATAGGGGGCAGTATTATAGTAGATATATTCCTGTACATAGGGGCAGTATTATAGTAGTTATATTCTTGTACATAGGGAGCAGTATTATAGTAGTTATATTCCTGTACATAGAGGGCAGTATTATAGTAGTTATATTCCTGTACATAGGGGGCAGTATTATAGTAGTTATATTCCTGTACATAGGGGGCAGTATTATAGTAGTTATATTCTTGTACATAGGGGGCAGTATTATAGTAGTTATATTCTTGTACATAGGGGGCAGTATTATAGTAGTTATATTCCTGTACATAGGGGGCAGTATTATAGTAGTTATATTCTTGTACATAGGGGGCAGTATTATAGTAGTTATATTCTTGTACATAGGGGGCAGTATTATAGTAGTTATATTCTTGTACATAGGGGGCAGTATTATAGTAGTTATATTCTTGTACATAGGGAGCAGTATTATAGTAGTTATATTCTTGTACATAGGGAGCAGTATTATAGTAGTTATATTCCTGTACATAGAGGGCAGTATTATAGCAGTTATATTCCTGTACATAGGGGGCAGTATTATAGTAGTTATATTCCTGTACATAGGGGGCAGTATTATAGTAGATATAAATATAGTAAAATGATTGATATCACTCACAGCTCGGAGTCCCCCAGTCGATCCATGTTGGAGACATAGTGCGGTAGTTTATGGTGAACCATAGGACCATCATCACCTTCTTTCTTCATCCTGTGCGCCTCCGCCTGTAGAGCAAACAGCTGAGGAACCAACATTTGCTTATGTTACAAATATGGAAATTAAATGATGTAATAATAAAGTGATGAATAAATCCAAGATAATAAATTTAGACACAGAAATATCTAAATTCTAAATGTCTGCCTTAAAGTTAGTAGGTCTCATCTTCTCTCTGAGGAACCACAAATTACTGATGGGGGTCTTTAATTTGAAATTATACTGCAGATAACAGCAGGGTCTTCACCATCCAGAATCCAAGGCAACAACCTAAAGTGCATTACTGGATGTGGCCAGCAGGGGTCAGTGATGAGACCTTGTGTGATTGGGTGGATGCAAAATTAAGGAAATCTGAAAGAACAAACACTTTTCTTTTTATATTCATCTAAACTTCTGACCAAAACTTCAAACATTTTAAGTATTTTCAAGATTTGTATCTTGTCTGTCCTCTAAATCGTGACCAATCCAATTACAAAAGTGGCGCCAACCTTCTGCCTCAGAGCCTCATTCTCCTCCTGTATGTGGAAGATCCTCTGCCACTCAGCATCAAAGTTGAGGATTGTTGGAGTAGGTGAGACTAATGTTAAGGAGAAGAATTTACATACATGACATTACTGTATTATACCCCAGAGCTGCACTCACTATTCTGCTGCTGGTGCAGTCACTGTGTACATACATGACATTACTTATCCTGTACTGATCCTGAGTTACATCCTGTATTATACTCCAGAGCTGCACTCACTATTCTGCTGCTGGTGCAGTCACTGTGTACATACATGACATTACTTACCCTGTACTGATCCTGAGTTACATCCTGTATTATACTCCAGAGCTGCACTCACTATTCTGCTGCTGGTGCAGTCACTGTGTACATACATGACATTACTTATCCTGTACTGATCCTGAGTTACATCCTGTATTATACTCCAGAGCTGCACTCACTATTCTGCTGCTGATGCAGTCACTGTGTACATACATGACATTACTTATCCTGTACTGATCCTGAGTTACATCCTGTATTATACTCCAGAGCTGCACTCACTATTCTGCTGCTGGTGCAGTCACTGTGTACATACATGACATTACTTATCCTGTACTGATCCTGAGTTACATCCTGTATTATACCCCAGAGCTGTACTCACTATTCTGCTGCTGGTGCAGTCACTGTGTACATACATGACATTACTTATCCTGTACTGATCCTGAGTTACATCCTGTATTATACCCCAGAGCTGCACTCACTATTCTGCTGCTGGTGCAGTCACTGTGTACATACATGACATTACTTATCCTGTACTGATCCTGAGTTACATCCTGTATTATACCCCAGAGCTGCACTCACTATTCTGCTGCTGGTGCAGTCACTGTGTACATACATGACATTACTTATCCTGTACTGATCCTGAGTTACATCCTGTATTATACCCCAGAGCTGCACTCACTATTCTGCTGCTGGTGCAGTCACTGTGTACATACATGACATTACTTATCCTGTACTGATCCTGAGTTACATCCTGTATTATACTCCAGAGCTGCACTCACTATTCTGCTGCTGGTGCAGTCACTGTGTACATACATGACATTACTTACCCTGTACTGATCCTGAGTTACATCCTGTATTATACTCCAGAGCTGCACTCACTATTCTGCTGCTGGTGCAGTCACTGTGTACATACATGACATTACTTACCCTGTACTGATCCTGAGTTACATCCTGTATTATACTCCAGAGCTGCACTCACTATTCTGCTGCTGGTGCAGTCACTGTGTACATACATGACATTACTTATCCTGTACTGATCCTGAGTTACATCCTGTATTATACTCCAGAGCTGCACTCACTATTCTGCTGCTGATGCAGTCACTGTGTACATACATGACATTACTTATCCTGTACTGATCCTGAGTTACATCCTGTATTATACTCCAGAGCTGCACTCACTATTCTGCTGCTGGTGCAGTCACTGTGTACATACATGACATTACTTATCCTGTACTGATCCTGAGTTACATCCTGTATTATACCCCAGAGCTGTACTCACTATTCTGCTGCTGGTGCAGTCACTGTGTACATACATGACATTACTTATCCTGTACTGATCCTGAGTTACATCCTGTATTATACCCCAGAGCTGCACTCACTATTCTGCTGCTGGTGCAGTCACTGTGTACATACATGACATTACTTATCCTGTACTGATCCTGAGTTACATCCTGTATTATACCCCAGAGCTGCACTCACTATTCTGCTGCTGGTGCAGTCACTGTGTACATACATGACATTACTTATCCTGTACTGATCCTGAGTTACATCCTGTATTATACCCCAGAGCTGCACTCACTATTCTGCTGCTGGTGCAGTCACTGTGTACATACATGACATTACTTATCCTGTACTGATCCTGAGTTACATCCTGTATTATACCCCAGAGCTGCACTCACTATTCTGCAGTGGTAAAGGATATGCATGCACTGGAAGAGGACGCTGAGGAAGTTGTGCAGGGACACGGTGAAGGTGTCCGCCCATTGCCGGGAGAAGTAGGTGGAGAACGTCGGGTTGACATCGGGTGCAGGAAGAAACGGAAGCGCAAACCACTCCTTCCACTCAGTCTGGTTCTGCAGCTCCGGCGCCTGTTTCTGGAAGAAGTCATGTGCTCGGTCCGGCCGGCTGCTCTGTAAAACAAAGGGAGCACACAGTGAGTCCAGTGCTGACACCGAGTGGCCCAACTGATGATAACACAAACTGGATTTAAAAGAAAATCTCGCTTTATGGCCTGCTGCAAACTTTAAGTAAATTTTTTCTATAGCCTATTTTTTAGGATATTTCCGTGTCCCTTATGTGGGCATCACATATAACACCAAGCACACACCTACCTGTATGGTGTAGACCAGATAGTAGCGGAACAAACTGGTCTTCAGCTTGTTCACCGTGGGCCTGTAGACGTCTTCCAACCGGCTGAAAAGTCTCCGCTCCAGGTAACCCCAATAATCCAGGAGCCCGTTCAGGTCATAACCCTGGATGAACTGCAGCAGCTGCTCCACGATCCGGTCCACCTAAAAAAAAAAAAATTAATAAAAATTATATTTTATATAAATATATATAATATTTTTTTATTATTAATTATTCTAATAAATTATTTATATTTTATCATAAATTATTTAATTAATATTAAACCAAAAAAAAATTTTTGTTGCTACAATTACATCCGGAGACTCGCATCCCTGCTCCTTTCATCCACCGTACTTTACACTGCAGCTCAGTCAGGTGATTTCTCTTGGCCAATCAGAATGTAGAATCATTGTAGGAGGAAAGAGATAAAGGCGAGGTCACTCAAGTCCATATTTAAAGGGATTCTACACTGCTGGATAGGAGTGATCCTAACAATCAGGTGATCGCAGTGATCGTCTGTAATTGGGAGGTGCTTGATTTCCCTACAGTGACACCACAGGCGGAATGAAGTATTACAGGCCACACATTCATATCAATGGGTTGTGTGTCAACTAAAGGAGAGTCCAGCTCCTCCAGGGTAACAGTCACTGATGTTTTGCTAAGGGGGTCCCGACCAAATAAAGCTCCCATCAGAATCCATCCTTATAAACCAAGGACATTACTCATAGATCCAGGCATCGGGACCGTGGGATCTTCTTACATTTCTTATCCATTGTCTCTTTCCTTCTAATATCAACGTTTATAATTAGTCTAATGAGCTAGACGGGCTCCCGGGGGTGTTACCAGAGCCCCTCCGTGCTGTAGTGTCTCAGGCTGTTACACTGTGCCCCCCTCCACTTGATATAATCTCACACAGTGGGGTAGCAGCAGTGCTCTTGCACAGTGTAACAGCCTGTGAAGCTGCAGCACCGAAGGGCTCTGGTAACAATATCAAAGCCCTTCTATCTCATTAGCATAATTTTAACAGTTGATTTTAGAATGAAGGAGGCCATGGATAACCAATATAAGAAGATTATCACAGTCGTGGTGCCTGGATCTATGAGTAATTGTCCCTGGTCTATCATGAGGGATTATGGTGGCAGATTTCCTTTAAGTGTTCCTTTCCTGAGATTCTGCAGAAAAAATGTAGTAAAACCGGCAACAAAAAATAACACAAGAATATAAATAAAAACTTGCACCACCCGAGCAGAGCATGACTCACCCGGAAGCCCTTCTCCTTATCTGCCTTTATATCCGCCTCAAAGTGCTTCAAGGTGATGGTGAAGCCCCTGAAGGTCAGGTACTCCCGCACCAGGTCATCGGTGCGCTCCACCGCCGACGTCATCCCCAACGTCCTGCAGAACAAAAACCATCATAACTGAAGGGAACCCGTCAGCAGATATCACCCCATTACACTACTATTCGCTCAGGTCCAAGATGAAATGTCCTTTCTAGAACTTTATTTGAAATCTCCTCCATTTACCTATAAAAATTCCCCTCCAAAGCCATGTGACAACGAGCAGAGACGAGTCAATTTTTAAGTTAGACGAGTCAAATTTAGTCGTTGCAGTGGGAAAAGTCACTTCAGCCGTCTCTATCTTCTGTTCTATAGCACCTAGAAATGTATTGTCGATGTCACATTAAAGATAAGAATCTCGTCTTTCAGAGATCACATGACAGACCCGTACTGTGAGACCCAGAACTTGAGATACAGACAGTTAAATTAGTTGGAAACAAATTCAGATCAGCTTTACCTGCCTGCATCTCCGAACCACAGCTGATGCTGTTTCCAACTACTAATATACCGTAACTGTTTGCAGATCACAGAAACACAAGTCTGAATGCTGAAAGATGAGATTTTTATCTTTGATACGACACCAGCAGCAAGTTTCTAGGTGCTACAGAACACAAAAGAGCAGAGTCTGCAGTCACACTCACCTTGCAGTCTTAAAACTTGACTCATCTCTGGTAAAATCTGACTCTTCTCTGCTCATTTACTACCTGGTGACAGTCACTTTGAGGGGGTCAGATGGTTTTACAGCAGTTCTCTCACTTTACTGTAGAATATTCTGCATATAACGGTTACATTACAGAGTATAACACATCACCCCCCGTTATGTACAGGGCACAGTATATAATAATACTATAGGGCACACTATAATAATGTACATTACAGGCTCCTATACGGCAGTATATACTGTATACATTCCGCTGTATACCTCCCGCACTTACCTCTGTGCGGCTGTCACTACTCCGGGCGGCCGGTCACATGACAGAGGCCGGAAGCGCCGGTCACGTGGGGATGTGGAAGTCCCCCATACACTGAGCGGAGGCGCCGGCACCGCGGAGCATGCCGGGAGAAGAGCGAGGCTAAGCCCCGCCTCCTGCACTAACCGCTACACAGACTATAACCCGAGCTCAGCCCTAACCCTCCGCCTGCATATACAGGGAGCCCAGCGCTGTGCCCGGCAGCACTATATGTCACGTGATGTGTATATACAGAGAGAGGACCGTGTATACAGGGAGCCCAGCGCTGTGCCCAGCCGCACTATATGTCACGTGATGTGTATATACAGAGAGAGAGAATCATGTATACAGGGAGCCCAGCGCTGTGCCCAGCCGCACTATATGTCACGTGATGTGTATATACAGAGAGAGAGAATCATGTATACAGGGAGCCCAGCGCTGTGCCCAGCCGCACTATATGTCACGTGATGTGTATATACAGAGAGAGAGAATCATGTATACAGGGAGCCCAGCGCTGTGCCCAGCTGCACTATATGTCACGTGATGTGTATATACAGAGAGAGGACCGTGTATACAGGGAGCCCAGCGCTGTGCCCAACCGCACTATATGTCACGTGATGTGTATATACAGAGAGAATCATGTGTACAGGGAGCCCAGCGCTGTGCCCGGCAGCACTATATGTCACGTGATGTGTATATACAGAGAGAGGACTGTGTATACAGGGAGCCCAGCGCTGTGCCCAGCCGCACTATATGTAATATGATGTGTATATACAGAGAGAGGACTGTGTATACAGGGAGCCCAGCGCTGTGCCCAGCCGCACTATATGTCACGTGATGTGTATATACAGAGAGAGAGAGAGAATCATGTATACAGGGAGCCAACCGCACTATATGTCACGTGATGTGTATATACAGAGAGGGAGAGAATCATGTGTACAGGGAGCCCAGCGCTGTGTCCGGCAGCACTATATGTCACGTGATGTGTATATACAGAGAGAGGACCGTGTATACAGGGTGCCCAGCCTTATTATATGTCACGAGATGTGTATATACAGAGAGAGGACCATGTATACAGGGAGCCCAGCGCTGTGCCCAGCCGCACTATATGTCACATGATGTGTATATACAGAGAAAGGACCGTGTATACAGGGAGCCCAGCGCTGTGCCCAGCCTTATTATATATCACGTGATGTGTATATACAGAGTGAGGAACATGTATACAGGGAGCCCAGCGCTGTGCCCAGCCTTATTATATATCACGTGATGTGTATATACAGAGTGAGGAACATGTATACAGGGAGCCCAGCGCTGTGCCCAGCAGCACTATATGTCACATGATGTGTATATACAGAGAGAGCACTGTGTATACAGGGCGCCCAGCGCTGTGCCTAGCCACACTGTTTATCACGTGATGTGTATATACAGAGAGCGAACTGTGTATACAGGGAGCCCAGCGCTGTGCCCAGCAGCACTATATGTCACGTGATGTGAATATACAGAGAGCGAACCGTGTAAACAGGGAGCCCAGCGCTGTGCCCAGCCGCACTATATGTCACGTGATTTGAATATACAGAGAGCGAACCGTGTATACAGGGAGCCCAGCGCTGTGCCCAGCTTTACTATATGTCACGTGATGTGAATATACAGAGAGCGAACCGTGTAAACAGGGAGCCCAGCGCTGTGCCCAGCCGCACTATATGTCACGTAATGTGTATATACAGAGAGAGGATCATGTATACAGGGAGTCCAGCGCTGTGCCCAGCTTTACTATATGTCACGTGATGTGTATATACAGAGAGAGGACCGTGTATACAGGGAGCCCAGCGTTGTGCCCAGCTGCACTATATGTCACGTGATGTGTATATACAGAGAGAGCACTACAGGGAGCTCAGCGCTATACCCAGCCTTACTATATTTCACATGATGTGTATATACACAGAGAGAGGTTCATGTATACAGGGAGCTCAGCGCTGTGCCCAGCCGCACTATATGTCACGTGATGTGTATATACAGAGAGAGGACCGTGTATACAGGGAGGCAAGCGCTCTGCCCAGCAGCACTATATGTCACGTGATGTGTATATACAGAGAGAGCACACCAGGGAGCCCAGCGCTGTGCCCAGCCTTACTATATTTCACATGATGCGTATATACAGAGAGAGGATCGTGTATGCAGGGAGCCCAGCGCTGTGCCCAGCCTTATTATATTTCACATGATGTGTATATACAGAGAGAGGATCATGTATACAGGGAACCCAGCACTGTGCCCAGCAGCACTATATGTCACGTGATGTGTATATACAGAGAGAGGATCATGTATACAGGGAGCCCAGCGCTGTGCCCGGCAGCACTATATGTCACATGATGTGTATATCCAGAGAGAGGACCGTGTATACAGGGAGCCCAGCGCTGTGCCCAGCCGCACTTTATGTCACATGATGTGTATATACAGAGAGAAAAGGGGAAAATATAACCTTTTATCACTTCATGTAGCTTTATACTTGAGTAAGAAATACATATATTGATCTGTGACATCACTGTGTGTATTATCCCGGTCCTGTGACATCACTGTGTGTATTATTCCTGTACTGTGACATCACTGTGTGTATTATCCCTGTACTGTGACATCGCTGTGTGTATACTCCCTGTACTGTGACATCACTGTGTGTATTATCCTGTACTGTGACATCACTGTGTGTATTACCCCTGTACTGTGACATCACCGTGTGTATTATCTCTGTACTGTGACATCCCTGTGTGTATTATTCCTGTACTGTGACATCACTGTGTGTATTATCCTGTACTGTGACATCACTGTGTGTGTTACCCCTGTACTGTGACACCACTGTGTGTATTATCCCTGTACTGTGACATCACTGTGTATATTATCTCTGTACTGTGACATCACTGTGTATATTATCTCTGTACTGTGACACCACTGTGTGTATTATCTATGTACTGTGACATCACTGTGTGTATTATCTCTGTACTGTGACACCACTGTGTGTATTATCCCTGTACTGTGACATCACTGTGTGTGTTACCCCTGTACTGTGACATAATTATGTGTACTGTGACATCACTGTGTGTATTATCCCTGTACTGTGACATCACTGTGTGTATTATCCCTGTACTGTGACATCACTGTGTGTACTATCCCTGTACTGTGACATCATTGTGTGTATTATCTTTGTACTGTGACATCACTGTGTGTATTATCCCTGTACTGTGACATCACTGTGAGTATTATCTCTGTACTGTGACATCACTGTGTGTATTCTCTTGTACTGTGACATCACTGTGTGTATTATCCCTGTACTGTGACATCACTGTGTGTATTACTCCTGTACTGTGACATCACTGTGTGTATTATCCCTGTACTGTGACATCACTGTGTGTATTATCTCTGTACTGTGACATCACTGTATTATCCCTGTACTGTGACATCACTGTGTGTATTATCCTGTATTGTGACATCACTGTGTGTATTATCTCTGTACTGTGACATCACTGTGTGTATTATCTCTGTACTGTGACACCACTGTGTGTATTATCTCTGTACTGTGATATCACTGTGTGTATTATCCTGTACTGTGACATCACTGTGAGTATTATCCCTGTACTGTGACATCACTGTGTGTATTATCCCTGTACTGTGACATCACTGTGTGTATTATCCTGTATTGTGACATCACTGTGTGTATTATCTCTGTACTGTGACATCACTGTGTGTATTATCTCTGTACTGTGACACCACTGTGTGTATTATCTCTGTACTGTGATATCACTGTGTGTATTATCCTGTACTGTGACATCACTGTGAGTATTATCCCTGTACTGTGACATCACTGTGTGTATTATCCCTGTACTGTGACATCACTGTGTGTATTATCTCTGTACTGTGACATCACTGTGTGTATTATCCCTGTACTGTGACATCACTGTGTGTATTATCTCTGTACTGTGACATCACTGTGTGTATTATCCCTGTACTGTGACATCACTGTGTGTATTATTCCTGTACTGTGACATCACTGTGTGTATTATCTCTGTACTGTGACATCACTGTGTGTATTATCCCTGTACTGTGACATCACTGTGTGTATTATCTCTGTACTGTGACATCACTGTGTGTATTACCCTTGTACTGTGACATCACTGTGTGTATTATCCCTGTACTGTGACATCACTGTGTGTATTATCTCTGTACTGTGACATCACTGTGTGTATTACCCTTGTACTGTGACATCACTGTGTGTATTATCCCTGTACTGTGACATCACTGTGTGTATTATCCATGTACTGTGACATCACTGTGTGTATTATCCCTGTACTATGACATCACTGTGTGTATTATCTCTGTACTGTGACATCACTGTGTGTACTATCCCTGTACTGTGACATCACTGTGTGTATAATCCCTGTACTGTGACATCACTGTGTGTATTATCCCTGTACTGTGACATCACAGTGTGTATTATCCCTGTACTGTGACATCACTGTGTGTATAATCCCTGTACTGTGACATCACTGTGTGTATTATCCCTGTACTGTGACATCACTGTGTGCATTATGCCTGTACTGTGACATCACTGTGTGTATTATCCCTGTACTGTGACATCACTGTGTGTATTATCCCTGTACTGTGACATCACTGTGTGTATTATCCCTGTACTGTGACATCACTGTGTGTATTATCCCTGTACTGTGACATCACTGTGTGTATTATCCCTGTATTGTGACATCACTGTGTGTATTATCCCTGTACTGCGACATCACTGTGTGTATTATCCCTGTACTGTGACATCACTGTGTGTATTATCCCTGTACTGTGACATCACTGTGTGTATTATCCCTGTACTGTGACATCACTGTGTGTATTATCTCTGTACTGTGGCATCACTGTGTGTATTATCCCTGTACTGTGACATCACTGTGTGTATTATCTCTGTACTGTGTCTGTACTGTGACATCACTGTGTGTATTATCCCTGTACTGTGACATCACTGTGTGTATTATCCCTGTACTGTGACATCACTGTGTGTATTATCCCTGTGCTGTGACATCACTGTGTGTATTATCCCTGTACTGTGACATCACTGTGTGTATTATCCCTGTACTGTGACATCACTGTGTGTATTATCCCTGTCCTGTGACATCACTGTGTGTATTATCCCTGTACTGTGACATCGCTGTGTGTATTATCCCTGTCCTGTGACATCACTGTGTGTATTATCCCTGTACTGTGACATCACTGTGTGTATTATCCCTGTACTGTGACATCACTGTGTGTATTATCCCCTGTACTGTGACATCACTGTGTGTATTATCCCTGTACTGTGACATCACTGTGTGTATTATCCCTGTACTGTGACATCGCTGTGTGTATTATCCCTGTACTGTGACATCGCTGTGTGTATTATCCCTGTACTGTGACATCGCTGTGTGTATTATCTCTGCACTGTGACATCGCTGTGTGTATTATGCCTGTACTGTGACATCGCTGTGTGTATTATCCCTGTACTGTGACATCACTGTGTGTATTATCCCTGTACTGTGACATCACTGTGTGTATTATCCCTGTACTGTGACATCACTGTGTGTATTATCCCTGTACTGTGACATCACTGTGTGTATTACCCCTGTACTGTGACATCGCTGTGTGTATTACCCCTGTACTGTGACATCGCTGTGTGTATTATCCCTGTACTGTGACATCACTGTGTGTATTATCCCTGTACTATGACATCGCTGTGTGTATTATCCCCTGTACTGTGACATCACTGTGTGTATTACCCCTGTACTGTGACATCACTGTGTGTATTATCTCTGTACTGTGACATCACTGTGTGTATTATCCTTGTACTGTGACATCACTGTGTGTATTATCCCTGTACTGTGACATCACTGTGTGTATTATCCCTGTACTGTGACATCACTGTGTGTATTATCCCTGTACTGTGACATCACTGTGTGTATTATCCTGTACTGTGACATCGCTGTGTGTATTATCTCTGTACTGTGACATCGCTGTGTGTATTATCCCTGTACTGTGACATCACTGTGTGTATTATCCCTGTACTGTGACATCACTGTGTGTATTATCCCTGTACTGTGACATCACTGTGTGTATTATCCTGTACTGTGACATCGCTGTGTGTATTATCTCTGCACTGTGACATCGCTGTGTGTATTATCTCTGTACTGTGACATCACTGTGTGTATTATCCCTGTACTGTGACATCACTGTGTGTATTATCCCTGCACTGTGACATCGCTGTGTGTATTATCTCTGTACTGTGACATCCCTGTGTGTATTATCCCTGTACTGTGACATCACTGTGTGTATTATCCTTGTACTGTGACATCACTGTGTGTATTATCCCAGTACTGTGACATCACTGTGTGTATTATCTCTGTACTGTGACATCACTGTGTGTATTATCCCTGTACTGTGACATCACTGTGTGTATTATCCCTGTACTGTGACATCACTGTGTGTATTTTCTCTGTACTGTGACATCACTGTGTGTATTATCCCTGTACTGTGACATCACTGTGTGTATTATCCCTGTACTGTGACATCGCTGTGTGTATTATCCCTGTACTGTGACATCACTGTGTGTATTATCCCTGTACTGTGACATCGCTGTGTGTATTATCCCTGTACTGTGACATCACTGTGTGTATTATCCCTGTCCTGTGACATCACTGTGTGGTTACAGTATTGGGGTATCTGGCAGTGCTGGGGTATATACTGTGATTCCTCCCTCATCTTTATATCTATATGACACATATACAGAATGTATGAGGCGGGTCACGTGTCCTCCTCCTGTATCTCCTCAGAGTTCTCCCGCCCTTTTCCTGTAGAACTCTTCCCCCTTCGGCCCCCGCAGTACACGATACATTGTTAACATCCTCGGCTCTTCTGATTGGCTGCGCAGCCCGCGCTCCCGAACGTGGATTGGATGTCCGGGTTTCCATCGCGTCACTGCGTTGCTCCCCGGAGCCGGAGCTTCACGTGATTCGTCCTCGCGGATGACGTCAGCTGTTGTTGGAATTCCGCGGGTTCCTCAGCGAGGCTCGGGCGGCGGAGCGGCGCGCAGGTCCTAGCGCTGTTGTCTCCGCTGTGTGTGGTGAGAACGTTGTCGCGTCATGTATGTGCAGGGTCCTGTGTCACATGTTGTATGTTCCTCTGTCATGTCAAGTCCTTTATGTGTCTCCTTACCTATAGGAACCCTCCTATTAAAACACTCATAAAGGGGAAGCTCCTCAGCCTTATATAAGTGGTCCCTGAAGTGTTGTCAGTTTCCCATTCTCATACAAGGGCTTGTTACCTGTGGGACAGGTAGGATTGTTTTCCCGCCCTCATATTTTTGGACACAAAAATAATTGGTTATGGAATGAAAAAATACTGCAACTCGTAAATTTTTTGTTACATTTTTGTTTTTTTCTTGTTCCGTGTTATTTGTGGCGTAAATAACACGTGACCCGTGTTCTGCGGCGCAGCACGAAGGCGGCGAGACCAGAATTGATTTATTTATTGATATTTAACTATCATTAGCCCAAAAAACCCTCAAAAATGGTGATGGCAGGAGTCTTCGGCACGGTTGTGTATAAGCGTGATGCCACACATAGCGTTTTGAATCCGTTTTTGGCCCGTTTTTAAGCAAAAATCATACGTTTTGCTTAAAAAACGAGCCAAAAACGGGTACAAAACGCCATGTGTGGCATCACCCTAAGTCGGAAATTTTGGGGGGTTCATTAAGTTTTTTTTTTTTAGTATGGAGCGAACAAAAACCCCAGTATATTTTGTTATAATTTAATGTTTTACATCCTTATAATAAAGTGTCTGAAGTGAGAAAATCTCCCATCCACATCCATCCTGATAAACCAGGGACATTACACGTAGATCCAGGCACCGGGACTGTGGTAATCTGCTTATATTTCTTATCCACGGCCCCCGTCCTTCTAAAATCAACTTTTATAATTATGCTAATGAGTCTGAAGGGCTTCTAGGGGTGTAACCAGAGCCTCTTGGTGCTGTAGCTTCACAGACTGTTACATTGTCTCGCCCTCAGCACTTTCCCCCTCCCTCTGCCTGATGTAATCTCACACATTGGGGCACATTTACTTACCCGGTCCCTGTGCCATCCCTGATGTGGTCTGTCCGACGAGGATAACTGCTGCGATTCACGAAGATCGTGCGCCCGATATCCTGCATGTGTCGCTTCCCAGATCCGCCGGAGTTCACCTTCTTCTTCCCGGTGCATGTAAGTGCTTGGCTTGCGACACAATTTTGAAGTTAAATCGTCCGAAGGCCCGCCCCCCAATTTGTGTCGCACGAAAACCAGCGCTGATGCGCCAAAATCCAATCACGTGCAACACATTCGCCTACTAAATACCTGTCCCAGTGGTGCAAAACTGGAATCGTCGGGATATCCGACGAAAGTGCGGTCCGCGGGGCCCTTAGTAAATGAGCCCCATTGTGAGGGGAAGTGCTCCTATACTGTGTAACAGCCAGGGAAACTGCAGCACGGAGGAGATCTGGTAACACTTCTTACACACACACAGCACTCCAGACTCATTAGCATAATTTAAAAAGCTGATTACCACAGTCATGGTGCCTGGATCTATGAGTGGATTCCCAAACCTTGAATGGAGTAAATTTGGGAGGGGGAGCAGCACCTTTCAATTATTTGTCTCCGCCCAATATCATCAACATGTGGACACGCCCTGAGTGTCTCTGGTTTATCGTGATGGATTTTGTTTGAACGGGACGACTGAACCCCAGAGACAGAGATAAGGAATATGTTTTGGGTCACTTCGGGGGTCTGACTGATGGGATCATAGGGGGGATGAAATTCTGACTTACCTCTATGTGGCTGTCACTTATGCCCCATAGACGTGAATGGACTCATCACATAAGAATTCGCAGACAGGGGGGTCCCCTATACTACCCCTCATGACCCGCAACATAAGAATTCGCAGACAGGGGGGTCCCCTATACTACCCCTCATGACCCGCAACATAAGAATTCGCAGACAGGGGGTCCCCTGTACTACCCCTCGGGACCCCCCAACATAAGCATTCGCATAGCGCAGCTTCAGCGAATCTTTGATTATCTCTCCTCTCGACCCACCGCTTCATGCGCACTTACAGGAGCCTACACGTAACCCTCTGATACGTATTCGCATCTCCTACAGACGTACGTGGGACGTGTCCGCAGCCTGAATGGACGCAGCTGGTGAAGGAAGCAGCAGAAAAGCCAGAAACAAGCAGGACGGAGGCAAACGCCCGGCGAGGAAGCGGAAACCCCGGACGCAGAGGGCGGCGTCCGTCACCCAGCTCATCCAACAACTGAGGGAAACCGTGTTCCCGGAAGGCGACACACAAGCCACGAGGGTAAAGGAGGGGGGGGGCAGATATTTGCTACATTGTTGTGACAGAATAATGTAACTTGCAACAAACTCGTTCCATACATTTGTAAGTTCCTTTCCGATCCCCTATCTTTTATATTCCAGAAAGAGGTGCTGCAGCAGGCCAAGCAATACATCCTGCAGCTGGAGCAGACGCTGGACTCGCTGCTGAAGATGAAAGGTGAACGCGGGTGTGTAGTATAGAGGATCCTACGTCTATGGCGTCTGTGTGATGTCACGTGCCTGTATTATGTCATAGGTGACATCATCACCGAGGGCGGCGGCTCCTGCAGCCTGGAGGACATCAAGGAGGAATACTTACAGCTCATCGGGAGCGGGCAGAGGTGGGTGATATAGGGACACGTCATCAATGAGGATCTCTGACCTCACAGCCAGAACGCTGAGTGTGCAACATTGTCTTTTTCACGTAAGAGGTCAAAATAATGTCACCATGGAGGAGAGCGAGGTGGACCCCGTACTGCTGTACCTGAACCCCGAAGTACAGAAAGATCTAGAAGAAGCGGTGGAGGAATTAAAGATAGAAAATTCTACTGAGAGATCATCACCGGGGGTCCTGGAATTTGAAAGGTAAATGTAATAATTTGTAAATATGAACTGAGCTGCACTCACTATTCTGCTGCTGGTGCAGTCACTGTGTACATACATGACATTACTTATCCTGTACTGATCCTGAGTTACATCTTGTATTATACCCCAGAGCTGCACTCACTATTCTGCTGCTGGTGCAGTCACTGTGTACATACATGACATTACTTATCCTGTACTGATCCTGAGTTACATCCTGTATTATACTCCAGAGCTGCACTCACTATTCTGCTGCTGGTGCAGTCACTGTATACATACATGACATTACTTATCCTGTACTGATCCTGAGTTACATCCTGTATTATACCCCAGAGCTGCACTCACTATTCTGCTGCTGGTGCAGTCACTGTGTACATACATGACATTACTTATCCTGTACTGATCCTGAGTTACATCCTGTATTATACTCCAGAGCTGCACTCACTATTCTGCTGCTGGTGCAGTCACTGTGTACATACATGACATTACTTATCCTGTACTGATCCTGAGTTACATCCTGTATTATACTCCAGAGCAGCACTCACTATTCTGCTGCTGGTGCAGTCACTGTGTACATACATGACATTACTTATCCTGTACTGATCCTGAGTTACATCCTGTATTATACTCCAGAGCTGCACTCACTATTCTGCTGCTGGTGCAGTCACTGTATCTGTGTTCCCCTCCAGGTACCTGGACTTCTATAGGCAGACAGTAGACATGTTGGTAGAGAACAGAGTGGTGTCTCCGGGTCAGGTCACTCATCCCATAGTGTCCAGAGCCATCTCTAGTCTGTGGCAGGAGCTTCGTCAGGACGGGAGGACCAGCATTTACCAGAAATGCTTAATCCAGGCCAGGAACACTGCTGTGTGCACCAGCGGAGGTAAACCAGACAGTGGCGCGGAGAGTCAGGAGGCCACCAGCTCCTTTCTGTCCTCTACTCCTGAGGATGTAAGTGTTGATGACAAGAAACTTTTATTTTTCTTTTCCCCTGCTTGCTGTCAGTGAATTGAATTGTTCTTGTTACAATAAGATGCCTTCTTTTTGCGTCCTTAGATTCTTCTTGACGATGCGTTGGATGTGGCCTCTGAATTCCTAGATTGTGGCGTAAACCAGACCTTTTCTGGTCAGGGGTAAGGTGCTATATACTCAAGTAAGGGGAGAGATGGTTATTGATGGTGTCCTCAAAGCGTCATATATAGAATGTAGTGACCGTGCAAATATTTATTCTATACTGGTCTTGAGTTATATCGAAAACTGCAACAAAGGATGTTTGCTACAAGTGAATAGGTGGTTCTCTTGTATAAAAGTGAGTACAACCAGCAGAATAGTGAGTGCAGCTCTGAAGTATAATACAGAATGTAACTCAGGATCAGTACAGGATAAGTAATGTCATGTATGTACACAGTGACTGCACCAGCAGCAGAATAGTGAGTGCAGCTCTGGGGTATAATACAGGATGTAACTCAGGATCAGTACAGGATAAGTAATGTCATGTATGTACACAGTGACTGCACCAGCAGCAGAATAGTGAGTGCAGCTCTGGAGTATAATACAGGATGTAACTCAGGATCAGTACAGGATAAGTAATGTCATGTATGTACACAGTGACTGCACCAGCAGCAGAATAGTGAGTGCAGCTCTGGGGTATAATACAGGATGTAACTCAGGATCAGTACAGGATAAGTAATGTCATGTATGTACACAGTGACTGCACCAGCAGCAGAATAGTGAGTGCAGCTCTGGAGTATAATACAGGATGTAACTCAGGATCAGTACAGGATAAGTAATGTCATGTATGTACACAGTGACTGCACCAGCAGCAGAATAGTGAGTGCAGCTCTGGAGTATAATACAGGATGTAACTCAGGATCAGTACAGGATAAGTAATGTCATGTATGTACACAGTGACTGCACCAGCAGCAGAATAGTGAGTGCAGCTCTGGAGTATAATACAGGATGTAACTCAGGATCAGTACAGGATAAGTAATGTCATGTATGTACACAGTGACTGCACCTCCAGCAGAATAGTGAGTGCAGCTCTGGTGTATAATACAGGATGTAACTCAGGATCAGTACAGGATCAGTAATGTCATGTATGTACACAGTGACTGCACCAGCAGCAGAATAGTGAGTGCAGCTCTGGGGTATAATACAGGATGTAACTCAGGATCAGTATAGGATAAGTAATGTCATGTATGTACACAGTGACTGCACCAGCAGCAGAATAGTGAGTGCAGCTCTGGGGTATAATACAGGATGTAACTCAGGATTAGTACAGGATAAGTAATGTCATGTATGTACACAGTGACTGCACCAGCAGCAGAATAGTGAGTGCAGCTCTGGAGTATAATACAGGATGTAACTCAGGATCAGTATAGGATAAGTAATGTCATGTATGTACACAGCGACTGCACCAGCAGCAGAATAGTGAGTGCAGCTCTGGAGTATAATACAGGGTGTAACTCAGGATCAGTACAGGATAAGTAATGTCATGTATGTACACAGTGACTGCACCAGCAGCAGAATACTGAGTGCCGCTCTGGGGTATAATACAGGATGTAACTCAGGATCAGTACAGGATAAGTAATGTCATGTATGTACACAGTGACTGCACCAGCAGCAGAATAGTGAGTGCAGCTCTGGGGTATAATACAGGATGTAACTCAGGATCAGTATAGGATAAGTAATGTCATGTATGTACACAGTGACTGCACCAGCAGCAGAATAGTGAGTGCAGCTCTGGGGTATAATACAGGATGTAACTCAGGATTAGTACAGGATAAGTAATGTCATGTATGTACACAGTGACTGCACCAGCAGCAGAATAGTGAGTGCAGCTCTGGGGTATAATACAGGATATAACTCAGGATCAGTACAGGATAAGTAATGTCATGTATGTACACAGTGACTGCACCAGCAGCAGAATAGTGAGTGCAGCTCTGGGGTATAATACAGGATGTAACTCAGGATCAGTACAGGATAAGTAATGTCATGTATGTACACAGTGACTGCACCAGCAGCAGAATAGTGAGTGCAGCTCTGGAGTATAATACAGGATGTAACTCAGGATCAGTACAGGATAAGTAATGTCATGTATGTACACAGTGACTGCACCAGCAGCAGAATAGTGAGTGCAGCTCTGGAGTATAATACAGGATGTAACTCAGGATCAGTACAGGATAAGTAATGTCATGTATGTACACAGTGACTGCACCTCCAGCAGAATAGTGAGTGCAGCTCTGGTGTATAATACAGGATGTAACTCAGGATCAGTACAGGATCAGTAATGTCATGTATGTACACAGTGACTGCACCAGCAGCAGAATAGTGAGTGCAGCTCTGGGGTATAATACAGGATGTAACTCAGGATCAGTATAGGATAAGTAATGTCATGTATGTACACAGTGACTGCACCAGCAGCAGAATAGTGAGTGCAGCTCTGGGGTATAATACAGGATGTAACTCAGGATTAGTACAGGATAAGTAATGTCATGTATGTACACAGTGACTGCACCAGCAGCAGAATAGTGAGTGCAGCTCTGGAGTATAATACAGGATGTAACTCAGGATCAGTATAGGATAAGTAATGTCATGTATGTACACAGTGACTGCACCAGCAGCAGAATAGTGAGTGCAGCTCTGGAGTATAATACAGGATGTAACTCAGGATCAGTACAGGATAAGTAATGTCATGTATGTACACAGTGACTGCACCAGCAGCAGAATACTGAGTGCCGCTCTGGGGTATAATACAGGATGTAACTCAGGATCAGTACAGGATAAGTAATGTCATGTATGTACACAGTGACTGCACCAGCAGCTGAATAGTGAGTGCAGCTCTGGGGTATAATACAGGATATAACTCAGGATCAGTACAGGATAAGTAATGTCATGTATGTACACAGTGACTGCACCAGCAGCAGAATAGTGAGTGCAGCTCTGGGGTATAATACAGGATGTAACTCAGGATCAGTACAGGATAAGTAATGTCATGTATGTACACAGTGACTGCACCAGCAGCAGAACAGTGAGTGCAGCTCTGGAGTATATATGTGTGTTTTGCAGGAGTCCTCCACTTGAGAGTTCCCCCCTGGGGAATGGTGAAGGTGATGATCAGTTGTACTTGCACATCTCTCAGTTCCTGAGGGCCAAATTCTCTTCTCGCCCGGAGGTAAGTTTTTGATGATGAGAAAGGTTGAGTTGAACTAAACAAAGAAGATTTTTTGGAGGGGGGGGGGGAATGTATTTAGCGCATTATACTCTGTATTATCTGCTGTGAAGGTGCCGGATCCCCCCTGTGATTACGAGTCGGTGCTGCTGAGATGTACAGAGACCTTCGATGATGAAGACGACCTCTGAGGAGACGCCCCCTACTATTTATTACAGCAGCCGCCTCATTGGGGTCTCCGTTCAGGACATTCTGGCTGCTATTATATTTTTCTAATTTATTCTTATTTATATAAAAGTTAAGAGTTTTATTTATTCCAAAAAGTTTTATAGGAAATATTTATATATAAAAAAAAAAAAAACTTGGAGAAATCTAGAAAAAAGTTTATAAGTTTTTGATACTTTGTTGTCATAATGTTGGTTTAATTTGTTATATTTGATTATTCCGATCCCTTTTTTCCCCCTCTACAATAATTCATCAAAACTGATATTCAGTTCATTGGGAAAGTTGGGTGGCAGACAATATGGCCACCATTGCACCATTGGTTTGATTATTGAACAACCATTGTGTCATATTTTGTTATTTTGTTTTGATTATATTATATATTACTACACTAATAGGTCAATTTTCCATTTGGAGTTCTGTAATAGCGGCCACTCTACTTTTCCAGAGCCCTGAATGGCAAATTTGCTCCATTATAGAGAGATGAATGTTCCCTTCCCTATATTGTTGAATGGCAAGTTAGATTAGCTGTTCAGGGTTCTGGAACAGCTTGGTTTTGTAAAGGTGTTGTAGTGGTCATCACCCAGCTTTTCTAGATGCAGATACAACTCCTGGCCACTATTACTTCTTATGTTGCAATACAGACACCACTTATCTCTGTGCAACAAAATTGATTTGCCATTCAGCATTCTGGAAAAGCTGGGTTGTGGCCAGAATTGCTAACATAACTCTACTTATCTTGAGCCCTGATAATATTTGTACCATTTTGGACCAAAATGAAGCCATATTGGTCACCACACAGCTTTCCCTGAAGCCTGAACAGCAAATCAGTTGTGATAAGGAAGTACAGTTTGTATCAAAGCGGATTTTCTTGTCAGGTTTCCGAGAAAGCTGGGTAACTGGTTGCATATATCACCCAGCTTTTCCAAAAACTTGCAAACCGTTGAGTTTTTTTCTTTTTTGTGATGTGTCACGTCATTGTTGAATCTGTCTGTTAAAAGTTTCATTAAAAACCTATTTATCAAATGGGATTCAAATGCTTTTTTTTTTTAATTACTTTGCATTGAACTCCACCCCTAAAGGGGAGGGACTAAGGAGGAGTTCAGTGCAGAGAGCTAAGAGCACAGCAGTGTGTGGACACGCCCCCAGTATAATCCTGAAGCTTCTCATTTTGTGGTACAGCAGAGGGGATGGCTTGTGAAGCTGCTCATGGAACAGTGCTAAGAGCACAGCAGTGTGAGGACACGCCCCCAGGGACTACAATCCAGTAATATAAATCCATTTTTCTGTATCCTGCTGCTACTAATAACATACACAAAGGCCTGATTACACATCTCTCCAGAGACTATACTATGCACAGAGCACAGCAGTGTGAGGACACACCATTTTCACTGTTCTCATGCTACTAACAACATACACAAAGGTCTGATTACACATCTCTCCAGAGACTATACTATGCACAGAGCACAGCAGTGTGAGGACACACACCCTCAGTACAATCCAGTAGTATAGATTTATATCCCACAGTCCTGCTGCTACTAACAACAACATTCTCGAGGCTACGATTACACACTGGACCACATGCGTGAGTCCTTTCAAATCTGGTTCCCCATAGAGATAACAGATTCTGAATGACATCATACATCTCAGCCATTACTGGAGGTGTCGCCCAACTTTCGAAAAACCCCTATAGAAAGGAGACCCTTTGCCCCCCCAATGATCAGCAGCAGAAGGTTTTTCCAGCACCGGTGGTTTAATAACTTCTTACACAAAGTATCACAGTATTTGGTCACAATGTTGGAGCGCGTGTGTGACATGGCGGCGATGGAAGGACTCGTCATTGGGGTTATGTACTACACATGGACCTTGGATTGTTCTGTTGGCTGGTTCCGAATATGAGATATTTTGAGGTCACCCAATAATAAAACCTTTGAGTTCACATGGGTTTTGTCAAACAATACTGCATATGGTCTTAAAAGTGCTGTCCGGTGTAGTCCATCCACTTGGGACCAGAATATTTGAGGTTCTCCAGTTCGGAGCCTCCCGTAGTCCGTTGAACTGCAACGTTTCCGTTCATAGGAAAACGGAACACGACAAGGCGCCCCCGCGTCCACCAATGACCGCCCATGCCAAATGAGGTCTACCATGGTCAGGCTTGGGTCAAGTGAGACCATGGTCAGGCTTGGGTCTACCATGGTCAGGCGAGAAGGTCCTGGACGTGACGTGGTCATTGTCCCCGGTTATACAGCACCTTGGAACACATTCAGTGGATGGTTTCGATGTAACCATTCTGATCGCTGTTCTGACGGGTGGCAAAAGGCAAATCTCTGGGTTTCGGACAGAAAGGAACATATCGGAGCCAAGAAGAAGTGCAGAACTTTGTGCCGATACCAAAGGGGAGGTCGTAGACTTCTGCAACGTCGGAACAGTTCGTCTCGTCGTCTCCGTCAACGTAGTTCCATGCGGCTATTCCACGTTCTTCTTTAGTGCCTGTCAAGTAGGAAGAAATAAGAAGGCGAAGATGATACGGTGGTCAAGACCTGGTCTCCAAAAAGGATTAAAAACATTTTTGACTTTGACTACAAAATGGAAATCGTCACATGATGGATTCGAGTAGCTTCCGACTGACCCCATTGACTATTAAGACCCACCAATCCGTCTGTCGGATAGGGTATTAAGATATTATCGATATAACCAAGCAAAGAAGGAGGTACTGGGCATGCAAAGTGTGATATCATCTCCTTAGGTAAGCGTCGTGGTGGACATGGTCCGTAGAACATTACTCTACAGAGACATTGGATTTCGACACTGGAATCATTCCCTTGGCATTATGGAAACAACATTCTAGTTCTACCTCAATAAGGTCCATACGTTGACAACTAAACTACTGCATCCAAGGCAGGTCAAGCAGGGACAAAACACTTGACGGGACCTTCTTATCTGATCACCTTTGTGAAACTGTTGAAGACCTTCAGGTATAAAGGTTCTTAGTTTCAAAACATAACTATCGTAGAGCTGGATCTTGAAGGAATGGTCCTCGAGTAGATATTTTAACAGAGTTTTAGACAGAATGATCTCCAGATAAGAAGAATCTAGAACAAGGAATCATTACCTGGTATGGTGTTGTCCAGGAAGAATCCGAGGAACCCGCCTACGAACATTCCCGTGGTCAGAAGCACCAGGATGACTTGGTCTAGTTGAACAATACCTGTGCAGAGATGGAGATGCAATTAGTAGGGATGTCTTAGACCCCGTTTTTTGCGTGTTGCCTCAAACAAGAAGATATCACACCATCCCAAAGCTGTAAAGGTCATACACATTAGACAGCTCAGTCATCTGGAAGCTATGTCCCACATGCTCTTCACAGCTAAGCGTGAATGTAGTCTCTGTAGGTAGAGGCCAGATAAAAGTATCTTCTGAGAAAATAAGGATCAGCATGTTCATTTCCAACACTCCCAACCAATATTCTTTACGACAGATGGGAATTTGGTTGACTCTTGGCTAAACCCACAAGTTTTTGATGGTACTAGCTGATTGAATGTGGATGGCCACCTGGAGGACACTTAACAGAAGGCCACAAAACTAGATAGATATTTGTACAGTTTTAGATCCTTTTACCCGTCTCAAGAAGTGCTGCATTATTGTTCACCCAGTTTGGGACAGTAAGGCCACAAAATATGGAGAATCCGACAATGAAGATGTTCCTTGAGGAATTCATGTCCGCGTACTGCAAGAACACAACACAAAAAAAGTTTTTAATACAAAGAACCAAAAAGATCTACTGAAGTAACCTTCCTCTTTACTGTTCACATCCATGGTTACTGAATACAAATAAACTCTTCATGTAGACAGATCCTTCAGGCTTCAACTCAAAAGAGTCAATAGAAGGAGAAGAGTTAGAAGAAGAGAAGATGGCTAGGACACGCTCCAGACTGGACAACTCTAGGACTGCTTTATACTGTATGATGGTTCCATCTTAGAACGGAATCGCAACTCCATCTACTTCATGGGTGAAACAGAGTTCTTTGGTCCTCAAACTTGCATTCACCTGCAAATTGGACATCCCGACAGCAGATATTACTCCAAACATCACTAGAAACATCCCACCGATCACCGGAGTTGGGATTGTAGCGAAGACGGCGCCGATTTTACCAAACATGCCCAGAAGGAGCATCAGTATTCCACCGGTAATGATGACCATCCGACTCCCAACCTGAAAAACAGTGATAAACATCAGACATGGCTCATTGCTGATACATCTCCCGTCTTCTGAAGCTCACCCTGCCATGCCTTGATGGACCTTACTATGCGTCACAGTGGGCTTTCACCCAACTGTCCCCAAAAAGTTGCACACGACAGTTGTCAACGACGTGGTGAAAGGCTAAAGCATAAATATTCAACTTAAGGATGAAGGTTTCATTCCACCATAAACAAAACCTGACCACTTACCCTTGTGATTCCCAAAGCACCGACATTCTCACTGTATGACGTGGTCCCATTCCCGGTGCCCCAGGCTCCGGCCAATAGGCACCCGATTCCTTCGATACCGATTCCTCTGTTTATGGCATGCTTGGGCGGAGGTGGTGCCCCAGAAAGACGTGCACACGCGTGGTAGTCACCCACCGACTCAACCATGGATGAAATGACCCCTGCCAAGAGCCCAAACACCCCTTCCAGACTGACGGTAGGTACACCCCATTGGCCTACAAGACAAATCAAATAATCGGTGATAAAAGTCTAAATTACTTCTGGATTTCAGGTGTGGAAAGAAGCCTCCTCAAGATTTCCATAGCTTAGACTGATGAGGACCAACAAGACTGAAGCATCAAATACTGACGAGACAGAAACCGCCACATAGAAGTCAATGTATAGAGTGTTGTCCGTCTTACTAGACATGTGCATAACCACTCGATCATCAAGATGTGGAAAGATGCACCTCAGCTGCTGCAGAACCTCGTACAGATTATACATATGACAGACTTGTATCATCGATTACCTGGATAAGGGAATCGGAACCACGGAGCTCGAGACAAGACATTCCCTTTGACGTCGGTACGAGCGAAATATCCGTAAGTCTCGGGCTTGGATGGCAAGACATTGGTGATGGTCAGAATGTAGCAGATCAACCACGAGATGGAGATGCCAAGAAGGACCTGAGCAAGAGAAGAAGACATTTGGAGCAAATCTAAGCACAGTAAAGTCAAGTCATGACCATGACTAGAGTAGAAGACACAATATAGGCCAATAAAATTTGGAAAGTTCAAGGTCTTGCGTTAGAAACTAGCAGGTCATTGAGTAGTAGTCATCTTACCGGAAAGATCTGGAAGATGTAAGATCTGGAGAACTGCCACTTCCTCTTACTTTTTGAGTAGTGCGGGATCGGGAGAGGAATGTTCCTTAGGTATTGAGAGAACAAAACGATGAAGAAGGTCGTCCTGGAAGACATAGATCAGAAGAACGTTCTAAGGTCCAATGGCAAGAACATTCACGAAAGTTTGGGGACAACCTCCGGTAAAGTTTGGATACCTACATGATTGATATCCCCCAGTGTGTTCCTGCGTCGTTACCAGCAGACTGGAAGAGGGGAAGAGCGATGAGAGTGATAGTTGGAGCGATGGTCAAGGGGCCGATGAATCGCATGAGGAAACCAATCAAACCCGAAAAGCCAACTATGATCTGAAAGCAGGATGCTACCATGATGGCCCCTTGGACCTGAAAAAGCGGATTGGAGATCACAGGATTGTTAAGCAAGGGGAAAAAAACATGAATTTTTAGGTTGCAGTTTTCATACGTGCCACTAGGTGTCAGCCTTAGACATCAATTAGGAAAAGAAGACCACCTTGCTTTACAGCATGCTGCAAAGCTGATCGATATAGCTTATTATAATTCGTTATAACCTAGATTTTTGGCCAAATCTAAATTTCAGTGAACATACAGGACACAGTACAGGCATCAAGATTTTTGGAAAATAATCCCCCCCTATCAGGGTCAGATAAGTGTCCTCATTCAGGTTCAATGTTAAAGGGAAATTGGCACTGCTCCAATTTTTGCAATAAGGAAATACAATACAGAGGTTTCGTTTATGTTTATTATAGAATAACCCGGATAAAGGAAATATAAGGATCATTTATGAGGTTTCGGTATTTGAGGTTTGGACTTTGTCACTTGTTTTCTGATTTGTTGGGATTACATTCCATCACTATATGGCGGGTGAACGCCTCGTGTTTACATGTTGTGTTCAGCTGCTATAGATCTCATCCATATAATAACATCATAAAAGCAGAAGTGTAGTTATACAAGATCAATATTCATCATCATCCTGTACTGATCCTGAGTTACATCCTGTATTATACTCCAGAGCTGCACTCACTATTCTGCTGCTGGTGCAGTCACTGTGTACATACATGACATTACTTATCCTGTACTGATCCTGAGTTACATCCTGTATTATACTCCAGAGCTGCACTCACTATTCTGCTGCTGGGGCAGTCACTGTGTACATACATGACATTACTTATCCTGTACTGATCCTGAGTTACATCCTGTATTATACCCCAGAGCTGCACTCACTATTCTGCTGCTGGTGCAGTCACTGTGTACATACATGACATTACTTATCCTGTACTGATCCTGAGTTACATCCTGTATTATACCCCAGAGCTGCACTCACTATTCTGCTGCTGGTGCAGTCACTATGTACATACATGACATTACTTATCCTGTACTGATCCTGAGTTACATCCTGTATTATACCCCAGAGCTGCACTCACTATTCTGCTGCTGGTGCAGTCACTGTGTACATACATGACATTACTTATCCTGTACTGATCCTGAGTTACATCCTGTATTATACTCCAGAGCTGCACTCACTATTCTGCTGCTGGTGCAGTCACTGTGTACATACATGACATTACTTATCCTGTACTGATCCTGAGTTACATCCTGTATTATACCCCAGAGCTGCACTCACTATTCTGCTGCTGGTGCAGTCACTATGTACATACATGACATTACTTATCCTGTACTGATCCTGAGTTACATCCTGTATTATACCCCAGAGCTGCACTCACTATTCTGCTGCTGGTGCAGTCACTGTGTACATACATGACATTACTTATCCTGTACTGATCCTGAGCATAAAATAGTGAGTACAGCTCTGTATTATATTAAAAAGATATGTAAATGGTATTAAAAGTGTTTAGTACCAACCAATCAAATAACACAATTTACCTCCCGTATCCGTGATTGCCAAACATCCACAAATTCTGGCGACGTGGCATTCACCAGGCTGGCATTTTGGGTCCATTCTGGACATCTCCACTTGGGGAGTGAGAGCATGGCGAGGGTCGGGGTCAGGAAGGTAAAGGTTCCGCCTTGTAGGATTGGTAACCTATAAAATATAGAACATCGAGTAAGTGACACTCAACATTCCATCTACTGTTCTGCGCTCTGATTGGCTGCTCTAGTTTAGAATCATTTCTATCTATCCTTGGACTCTATAGGTCTCTGAATGTGTTGAACATTACAACCAATCACTGATGAGCATCTTTAGCACCCCTATAGCTTTGCCACTAGGGGGAGCAGTTGACCATTTTTAAAAAATATAACAATCACCAATGATCGTAGGGAAAGTCTATGGTTGGCCCGATCATCTTCCTGAATCGGTGGAGGCCGTCCCCGTTATATCCTGACATGCAGACACAATATAAAGAGACTGCAGGACCTAATCTCCATCTTGTAAGATTGTGTGCAGACTCCGCCCCTTTGGCTGTCACTTATCTCCTTATCGCCGCAGGTGATCGTGTTTTACAACTTCGTAGAGTAAATGAAAAATAATCATAAAAAGTTACTGGTCGTAAAAAGTTTACGACCGCTCAGGGCCGAACGCTGAATCATAACCATGTTATGTTATCTATCTGATCCTGGGAAAGCTGGGTGACAGCAGGTCTGCGTGGTTGAATGGGAGTTCTGTCACTCTGAGCATTCCCAAAATGACTTGCCTCGAGGGCTGAATTTTTGGGAAATCAGACGGTGTGAAGGCACCTGGGCCTAGGTGCCTAAGGGGGCCCAATTAATGTATTGGCTCTGATTGATGTAAATGGTGTAAATTACCTACTGCCCCCTACCTTGTGGGAGGAGCAGCAGAAGCAGTACTCCTCCTGTCATTCGATTGGCAGCATGCAGATAACCACTGTATGGACCGCCCCCGCGGAACACTAACAGTATGGATTATAGAAAAGGCAAAGGACCTCCAGAGATATTGAAACCTGATCTCACCTGACCCCAAACAGAACCTGCAGGAGGGTGCAAATCCCAGAGACGAAGAAGATGGTGCTGATCAGGTGACTCTGCGTCAGGGGGTCATGGGTCAAGCACAGGTCCTTGGATAAGATCAACGGAATAGCCACAATGCCCCCCAGGGCAGTCAGATAGTGCTACGGGGTGAAAACAGGGACAAACATTAATCAGTTTCTAAACATGGACTTTTCTGTATGTTGTTAGTAGCAGCAGGACTGTGATATATGGATTTATATTTCAGGGTAGTACTGGGGGCGTGTCCTCACACTGCAGTGCTCTGTGCAGCTAGGGTAAGCCATTTTTCCTGGAGATCTGTGTATTCACATTTGTATAAATTTAGTAGCATCAGGGCTGTGAAATAAAGATTCATATTCTAGAATTATAACATGGAAGGAGTGAAATAAGGATCTATATTCCAGAATTATAAAATGGAGGGTGTGTCCTCACACTGCTGTGTTCTGTGCTCTCTGCAGCGCCAGTCTTAGATATAGTCACTGGAGAGTTTTGTAATAATACCTTTGTGTATATAATTTGAGCAGCAGCAGGACTGTGAAATATGAATGTATATTCTAGGATTATGAAATAGGGGGCGTGTCCTAACACTGCTGTGTTCTGTGCATTGAACTGCTCTATAGATCCACCGCTCTGCTGCAAAAGCTGGAGCAAGATTTTCATTTTATGGTACAGCAGTTACTGTAGGGACTGTGGAGCAGCTCAGTGCACAGTGCTAAGAGCACAGCAGTGTGAGGACCTGATGTTATTGATTATAAATGCATTTTTCACAGTCCTGCTGCTAATAACAACATACACAAAGGTATGATTACACATCGCACCTGGGACATTACCTAACCCTGGCTGCAGACAGCACAGCAGTGTGAGGAAATGGCCTCAGTGCTATAATCCCAGAATATAAATAGTAGCAGCAGGACTGTGAAAAAGATGTAACAATGTAACATCACCACCTACTTGGATGCCCAAAAAGATGCACAGGTACCATGGGGGCACGTCTGTCACCGAATACGCCAGCTTGCTCCGGTCATTGTCCACGTGAGCGGCATTCTTCTTCTCCGGGCCGAGGTCTTTCGTATCATATGAAGACATAATGTTATAGTGATTGACATCTTCTATCTGTCAAAAAGAAGGGACTTTGATTAGAGGTCAACGGGGAACAACTTTATTACATTTTATGGGCTTTGGGAGCCAAGCCAGGTAAAAGATCTCAGCAGACATCTGGCTCTTCAGTCTAAATGCCCATGAATTTCCCTCATTACAGCAGTAGTTTGTGCTCCAGAGCTGAACTCCCTGCTCTAAACTAAGAACAAGATGTTCAAACAATAGTCGGACACTTTGTATTTGATCTGTGGTCACCCAGGTACATGTATATAATGTATAGATAGACATTATCCTGCTGTCTTCTCCTCAGGGGCGTGTTTTTTCCAGAGACCGCCCACGAGGAGCTGTTGGAGAGAGGAAACCGGCCCTGATTGGTCCAATTTTGCCATCGGTTAAGGAGAACCTATCCTTTCTACTGAGATATTGTATCACTGGCCAAAGGGACATGAGTAGGGACCCCATTTATTTAGGGGACCCCATTTATAGGCAGCTCCTTCTCTTTACTTTACGTTGGTCAATGTTATTCCTGATATTACAGAAATCAGAGCATGTGGTAGTAAGCGCCTCAGTGCGACAGCCCCCAGGAGCCGACTCCACATAGGCAACGTGTAAATTATTCATTGCTAAAGGAAAATAAATCTCTGCAAACAATGGAGACATTATTGTGAAATCACCAGGATAACACCTCAGGCTGCCCCTTCATCACACAGGGAAGGCTGAACTTTGGCATCCGCACCCCCTGCAGCTGAGCTATACCCCCGGCCTATTACATTACTCATCCTATTATACCCCAGAGCTGCACTCACTATTCTGCTGCTGGTGCAGTCACTGTGTACATACATGACATTACTTATCCTGTACTGATCCTGAGTTACATCCTGTATTATACTCCAGAGCTGCACTCACTATTCTGCTGCTGGTGCAGTCACTGTGTACATACATGACATTACTTATCCTGTACTGATCCTGAGTTACATCCTGTATTATACCACAGAGCTGCACTCACTATTCTGCTGCTGGTGCAGGCACTGTGTACATACATGACATTATTTATCCTGTACTGATCCTGAGTTACATCCTGTATTATACTCCAGAGCTGCACTCACTATTCTGCTGCTGGTGCAGTCACTGTGTACATACATGACACTACTTATCCTGTACTGATCCTGAGTTACATCCTGTATTATACTCCAGAGCTGCACTCACTATTCTGCTGCTGGTGCAGTCACTGTGTACATACATGACATTACTTATCCTGTACTGATCCTGAGTTACATCCTGTATTATACCACAGAGCTGCACTCACTATTCTGCTGCTGGTGCAGGCACTGTGTACATACATGACATTACTTATCCTGTACTGATCCTGAGTTACATCCTGTATTATACTCCAGAGCTGCACTCACTATTCTGCTGCTGGTGCAGTCACTGTGTACATACATGACATTACTTATCCTGTACTGATCCTGAGTTACATCCTGTATTATACCCCAGAGCTGCACTCACTATTCTGCTGCTGGTGCAGTCACTGTGTACATACATGACATTACTTATCCTGTACTGATCCTGAGTTACATCCTGTATTATACTCCAGAGCTGCACTCACTATTCTGCTGCTGGTGCAGTCACTGTGTACATACATGACATTACTTATCCTGTACTGATCCTGAGT
Source organism: Engystomops pustulosus (assembly GCF_040894005.1). Classification (NCBI taxonomy): domain Eukaryota; kingdom Metazoa; phylum Chordata; class Amphibia; order Anura; family Leptodactylidae; genus Engystomops; species Engystomops pustulosus. The sequence continues at coordinate 12,230,110 of NC_092414.1, forward strand.
TACATCCTGTATTATACCCCAGAGCTGCACTCACTATTCTTTACATACATGGCTGAATAGTGAGTGCAGCTCTGGAGCATGATACCAGATGAGTACAGGATAAGTTTTGCACTATGGAGTCTTGGCTGTGGTCACATTGTGTGTTTATATTGGCGAGTACAATGTATCATTATCCCGGGTTCTGTTGTATTATTAGCGGAGCAGGTTACTATAGTAAAAGTGTAACCGGCTGCTGACATATAGTAACAGATTGGATTGGGGGGAGGGGTCGGTCCATCCATCCCTGTATCTCATTATCTATGGAGACAATGGAGCACATTTACTTACCCGGTCCTGTCGCGATCCCTGATTCAGACGGTCCGACGGAGATGAAGTCTGTTGCGATTCACGAAGCTCGTGCGCCCCGAGTTCCTGCATCCGTCGCTTCCCCGCTCAGGTCCCAGGAGTTCACCTTCTTCTTCCCGGTGCTTGTAAGTGCATGTCTTGCGACACAATTTGAAATGTTTAATCCTGTGCGTAGTTCGAGTCCGTCGGATCGTCCGACGTCCAGGCCCCCCTATTTCTGTCGCGTGCAAGCCGGCGCAAAATCTCCTGGTTAAATGTGGCGCAAAACGGAAATAGTCGGGAAACATGACGAAAATGCGATCCCCGGACCCTTAGTAAATGAGCCCCAATTTTTCCGCTTTTTTTTTGGGGGGGGGGGGGGGAGTTACAAAATCTTTCCTGCAGGTAGAACCTGATTCCTCACCTCAGGATTAGGGTGTGACTGTAATGAGTCACTTTCCCCAATATTGAGAATGAGATGTTTATGTAAGTGGCACATTCATTGGCAGCAGGAGGGCAGCGCAGTGTGAATAGGGAGCAGTAACAGCACAGTGCCCACACTATACCGCCATACAGTGCCCACACTATACCGCCATACAGTGCCCACACTATACCGCCATACAGTGCCCACACTATACCGCCATACAGTGCCCACACTATACCGCCATACAGTGCCCACACTATACCGCCATACAGTGCCCACACTATACCGCCATACAGTGCCCACACTATACCGCCATACAGTGCTCACACTATTCCGCCATACAGTGCTCACACTATTCCGCCATACAGTGCTCACACTATTCCGCCATACAGTGCTCACACTATTCCGCCATACAGTGCTCACACTATTCCGCCATACAGTGCTCACACTATTCCGCCATACAGTGCTCACACTATACCTCCATACAGTGCCCACATTATACTGCCATACAGTGCCCACATTATACAGCCACACAGGTCCCACATAATACCGCCACGTAATGCATAACGCAAACACAAAAGGTTCAGTTCCATAATATTACCGGTATATAGTGTTTAAAGAGAGCCCCTATACCATGAACACATTATAGTACATTGCCTAAATAATGCCGCCATATAGTGCGTACAACACATACAAGTAGAGAGTCTAAGTAATACAAGCACAGTGTCTATGCAATACCGCCATATAGTACATACATGGTGCTATACTACAAGCACAGTGTCTATGTAATACCACCATATAGTGCATACATGGTGCTATGCTGCAAAAACAAGCACAGTGTCTAAGTAATACCGCCATATAGTGCACACAATGGTGCCATACAGGTTGTATACAGCAGCACTATACTACGTCTCCTGACCTGGAAGGTGGGATTGTCCACCCCGCTGGCCTCCTTGTCCATCCCTCCGGCTGCAGGTGAGGCCTCCCCAGGTGATGTGAGGCTGCGGCTCCTCAGCTCCTCCATCAGATCCTTCTCCCCGGGTCAATGAGTAATAAAGGAAGTGATTGTGAACCTTATGTAAAGCAGCGCAGGACCTCCCTGTCTCACCAGGGCTCCCGGCACAATGGAGGGGGAGGCATCAGGTTTGGATTTTGGATGAAGTTTTTTGGGGGGTCCTGCGTAGGTCTGGGGTGGTAGGGTAGCCATGAGCATGTATGAAACACAGGATCAAACCTGAATGTATCTATATAGTCTTTTTTCTTAAGGGGATCCTTAAAGGGGTATTCCAGAATTTATATATTAATGGGGGGGGGGGGGGGGTTAACACTAAGGAGCCCTCCTCCCAGATTAACTGTTTGAAGCGTCCATGATCAGTCAATGTAGAATTAGTTTCAATACCAAGCATGGCCACTACACAATGGGTGGCGCTGTTCTTTGTGAGCATCACAACGCTGCTGTTTCTGAGGGTTCCTAAACCCCACCAATGTAATACTTATAACTGCCCCCCCCCCCCATCAGGGGGTCTGGGTCCACTTCCGCCTATCCTGCACCCACTGAATTGATGCAATTATCCCTCACATTGATGTGGGATTGTGTGCAGGATCCAGGAGGGATGTGCAAACGTGACACCATCCCTTCATCATTGTAGCCACAGTTAAAGTTAGGATAATCCTCTCTCCCAATGAATAGGAGCGACACCAATTATGAGGGCGACACACCTGGGTCACTAAGGGGGCGGTCACACCTGGGTCACTAAGGGGGCGGTCACACCTGGGTCACTAAGGGGGCGGCACACGTTAGCGCTTTGATTCCGTTTAGAAGCGACACCCTTACGGTATGTTCACACGTGCTGCCAACGCTGCAGCCAGTGATTGGTATAGATCCTGTAGAGATGTGTACTGAGACCTTTGTTAGTAGCAGCAGGACTGTGAAAAATGGATTTATATTCTAGGATTGTACTGATGTTGTCCCCTCACACTGCTGTGCTCTGTGCTCTCTGCAGCCAGTGATTGCCATTGGTCCTGGAGAGATGTGTAATGAGACCTTTGTTAGTAGAAACAGGACTGTGAAATATGGATTTATAGGGGGGGGTCATTTATGAAAATTTTTTGAGCCTTTTTAGCCTTTTTTTGCAACTTTTGCTGCCGTGTTACAAAGTTCTCCACATTAGTTTTTTCCTGTGTTGTGTTTTTTTTCCATTAATTTCCAGATGATTGACGTCTGAAAATGTTGCAATTTGTGTACGAATCCGTTAAAATGTGGCACAAAAAGTTGCAAAAACGCTCCGGCGCACTACTGGCGTCTTTCACGGCTATTGGTGTCAAGCATCACTGCCAGGGCTGTTAGTAGGTTGTGACTTAAAGGTTACTCATAGGTTACTCATAGGTTACCCATAGGTTACCAATACTTGGTACTTGGGTATTCAGAAGATTTGGCAGAGCTGCTGACTCTATTGTATGAGAACGTTTCTTATGTGAAATTCCTTGGCCGAGACATTTTGTCAAGGTTTGTGTATTGAGCCTGGACTGTTTGTAATATTGTCAAAAGAATGGGGTGCAGTAAAGCGGCTCAGAGCACAGCAGTGTGAGGACACACCCCAAATGCAAATAAATTGTGTGGCAGATTGGGAATAACATAATCAACATTACTCCACTCACATATAAAGCTGCATTCATAGTTCTGTTATTTCCAAACAGTAACAACACTGATACATTGCAGCAAATCCTCTGTACATGTATTCCATCTCTGAATAAAGAAGGATGCTCCCCATCAATGACAGCACGCTGACTTACTGCAGCAGGTTTTCTACAGCTGGAGGTTTGTCACACTTGCAAGCAAACAATTGATATGAGCCAGGCAGACTAACATATTATACCCATACTGACACATAGTAACAAACCATCAGTACGACAGACATATAGATGTGTGCTCCTGAGGGCGCGTTCACACGTTGCGTTTGAAATGCATATACAACAGCTGAGGAGAGGTGATTTGCCTAATTATATCACACTTAACATTTCCGTTTACAAAACGCATGCGTTAACATAGCGTTAACAAATGTAAACGGTAATGTAATTAGGCAAATTACCTCTCATCAGCTGTTGTAATGCGTTTCAAACGCAATGAAAACGCGACCAAAACGCAACGTGTGAACGCGCCCTGAGAGTAAGCACCTTAGAGGACAATCTAGACTGGATACAACTGTAACAAACCCTCAGTGGGCGGAAAACTGCATTGTCTAGACTGGAGACAAGTGTAACAAAACCTTAGTGCCGAGAACAGATTTTGGATACACAGTATATGGAATTGATCTCACCAACAAGAAGATTGGATTATCTAGAATGGATGCAATTGTGACAAACCAACAGTGGTGAGCAGAATGCATCGATGAAACTGTAACAGTAGTAACAAACCCTCAGTGGTGAATAAAATGGGATGTCTAGATTGGAAATAATTGTAAGAAAGTATCATCAGGGAGATTGCATATAATGGGTACAACTGTAACAAACCCTCAGCTGTGGGAAGAATAGATCATCTAGTCTGGATGTAATTGTAATAAATCTTTAGCAGTGAGAAGAATTTGGTAGCTAAACTGGATGCAATTGTACCAAATTCTGAGCTGTGTTAAGAATGGATTCTCTAGATTATATAAGATACAATTGTAACAAACACTCAGCCGTGTTAAGACTCGATTCTCTACATTATATAGGATACAATTGTAACAAACACTCAGCTGTAGGAAGAATGGATTCTCTATTCTGGATAAGATACAATCGTAACAAACGTTCAGCAGTGAGAAGCAGTAATAAATCCACAGCGGTGAGAAGAATGAATTACGGTAGCTAAACTGGATGCAATTGTACCAAATTCTCAGCCGTGTTGAGAATGGATTCTCTATTCTGGATAAGATAAAATTGTAACAAACGCTCAGCAGTGAGAAGCATAGATTGTGTAGACTGGATGCAATTGTAACAAATCCTCAGCAGTGAGAAGAATGAATTAGCTAAACTGGATGCAGTCATAATAAACTCTCAGCAGCAAAAATGTTGGATTATCTAGAATGGATGCAATTGTGACAAACCCACAGCGGTGAAAAGCATGCATAAGACTGAAAACAACAGTAACAAACCCTCAGGGGTGAGTAAAAGGTGATGTCTAGACTGCAAATAACTATAACAAACCCTCAGCAGGGAGAACACCAGATTAGTTATACTGGATAAGACTGTAACAAACCCTCAGCTCTCAGAAGAATAGATTGGATACCATTGTAACTACCCCTAGACCAGCAAGAGGGATATATTCGCTAAAATGGATGCAATTGTAACAATCCCTCAGTGTTGACAAGAATTGTGTAGATTGGGTGCAACTAGAGCATGAGAAGAATGAACCTGCTAAATTGTATGTTATTGTAACAAACCCTCAGCCATGTGAAGAATGGATTCTTTAGTCAGGACAGGATACAATTGTAGCAAAGTCTCAGTGGTGAGAATGGATTCTCTAGACACAATAGGAAACATTCAGATGTAAGAAGAATGGATTCTCTAAAGTAGATAGGATACAACTGTAACAAACCCTCAGCGGTGAGAAGACTGAATTGGCTAAAACGGATTGAATTGTAACAAACCCGCAGTGGTGAAGAGAACATAATGGCTTAAACCCTCAGCCGTGTGAAGAATAGATTCTCTAGACTGAATGGGAAACAATTGTAACAAACCCTCAGCTGTGAAAAATATTATGTTGATAAAGTTTCTGAATGTAAAGCAGTTTCTATTCACTGTCAGCAAGCGTAGAATGATAAACCTTGCTGGATTGTGCACATTATTAGGGGGTGGAGGACATGGACCCTGTATCCTCTCCAGCCACCAGCAGAGGGGTACAGGTACTAGATCCAGCCCAATGCCCCCCCCTAATACGTAAGTCTATTTTAAGATGGACTTCCCCTTTAAGCTGAGGGTCAGGTCAGGGGTGATGGAACTTGCCTTGAATGGGGTCTTATCCAGGCCGTTGCAGCCCCCGGACCCTTCGCTGGTGGTGGTCATCCCCCTGTAGGCAGCTGACAGGCACACGGCGACCCCTCAGCTCGGATACATCACACCATAGGACAGGGGATGGAATGGGACGCGGCGGCTCAGCCAGGAACTTAAGGGGACGGGAGCCGAGACTCATGTGAGCGGAATTATCACAATCTGACTCTAATTTACGGAGAGACCGTCTCTTCCTGGAAGCCAGAGCGAGGGTTAATACATCCGAAATCCTATAGATCTGACCGCCATTAACCCCTGCGGCCATATTGGCGCAGGTAGTGTCATTTCATTTCAGTTTAACTATAGGGGGCGCTAATGGACATCCTCTAGGGCAGTGATGGCTAACCTATGGCACTGGTGCCAGAGGTGGCACTCAGAGCCCTTTCTGTGGGCACTCAGGCCATCACCAGAGATTACTCCAGGTATCTTCCTGCAGTCCCAGACAGCCCAGGACTTGCTGTGCACAGAGCTATTTTAAAGTGACAGCTCTACCTGGGACTATTTTCTGCTTTATTGGTGTCCTCAGGTGCTGGTATCAATGAAAACTGTGACAGAGAAGGGAGTATAAACCACAAATTAAATTTCTGTGTTGGCACTTTGCGATAAATTAGTGGGTCTTTGTTGTAGTTTGGGCACTCAGTCTCTAAAAGGTTCGCCATCGCTGCTCTAGGGTGTGTACACACATTGCGTTTACATTGTGTTAACAAACGCGTTAACATCACATATATACACTGAAATGCATTGTAAAGTAATGTTAACGAGAAAGTTTACATAGTGTATATGCAATAAAATTGTGTTTACAACACATAAACAAACGCCACATGTGAACGCGGCCTAAGGATCGCACAGTAATGGTGGAGGTGACGTCACTTTATCATATGGGAAGACGCCTTCCCAAAACTGCCCTGACCCCAATCATGGTGCCCACTGTGACGCCAGGACACGACATATTAGCCGGGGTCGCTACAGAAAATATGGAACAATCCTGAACTATTTGGGACTGTTCACCCGTAGGGTAAAACCAGAAAGGCCCCATAAACTATAACTAGGCCGGGTTTCCCAATGAATCCAATCACAGAGCAGCTTTCATATTTCCACAGCCATTGAAGAAATGAAAGATGCTCTGTGATTGGTCGTTATGGGCAACACCGCCTGGATTCAGAAATGGGGCCTATAATGTTAAAAATGTAGTGATACTTTATCTACAAATGGGTTAGATAAGAAGCTTAGATACAGCAGTGCAGCTCTAGGTATAGCAGATACCTCTGTAATGGCAGCTTATACAGCAGCTCAGCTCTATGTATGGTAGATACCTCTATAATGGAAGCTTAGATACAGCGGCTCAGCTATATGTCTGGTATATACCTCTATAATTACAGCTTAGATACAGCAGCTCAGCTCTATGTATGGTAGATACCTCTATAATGACAGCTTAGATACAGCAGCTCAGTTCTATGTATGGTAGATACCTCTATAATGGCAGCTTGGATACAGCGGATCAGCTTTATGTCTGGTATATACCTCTATAATGGCAGCTTAGATACAGCAGCTCAGCTATATGTCTGGTATATACCTCTATAATGGCAGCTTAGATACAGCAGCTTAGCTCTATGTATGGTAGATACCTCTATAATTACAGCTTAGATACAGCAGCTCAGCTCTATGTATGGTAGATACATCTATAATGGCAGCTTAGATACAGCAGCTCAGCTCTATGTATAGTAGATACCTCTGTAATGGCAGCTTAGATACCTCTATAATGGCAGCTTAGATACAGCGGCACAGCTCTATGTATGTTAGCTATCTCTTTAATGGCAGCTTGGATACAGCAGCACAGCTCTATGTATGGTAGCTACCTCTATAATGGCAGCTTAGATACAGCGGCTCAGCTCTATGTATGGTATATACCTCTATAATGGCAGCTTAGATATAGCAGCTCAGCTCTATGTATGGTAGATATCTCTATAATGGCAGCTTAGATACAGCAGCCCAGCTCTATGTATGGTAGATACCTCTATAATGGCAGCTTAGATACAGTGGCTCAGCTCTATGTATGGTAGTTACCTCTTTAATGGCAGCTTAGATACAGCAGCTCAGCTCTATGTATAGTAGATACCTCTATAATGGCAGCTTAGATACAGCGGCTCAGCTCTATGTATAGTAGATACCTCTATAATGGCAGCATGTAACTGCGGTGGAGCATCTTGTGAATGGATAGTGCGCTGCTGCCGCCCTTAGTCACATGAATCTGAATACAATGTGGTCGCATTTATTTTTATTTTTTAGAAAAGTTGATAAAGTGATGAAAACATGATGTTTTATGTCTCCAAATCTTGTGACAGCAGTGAGACTGCGCAGCTCTTGGCCGCAGGAGGATGTTATGGCGGATACATTATACATGCACAGGAGGGATCTGGATGACTTAAGGGTGAATAAAACCTATTTGGATAATCCTATAGGTTGGACTTGACAGACCCTGTGATACTGTGAGATCTTACAGATCGATCCGATGCATTCTGAGTTTCTTTAAGGCCGGCGTCACATGTGGCGTTTTTAACCAATTTTTGGGCCATTTTTAAGCAGTCAGTTAAAAAAAACGCATTCGTTTTTTGAAAATGCATCCGTGACGGTCAAAAACGTATGGGTTTTTTTAACGGACTGCTTAAAAACGTCCCAAAAACTGGTTCAAAACACCACATGTGCCGCCGGCCTAAGGTTTACATCAGTTCTGTGATCCCATAAGTACATGGGAGATTATTACATGCAGGAAGCACGGACCCTACTAGGAACAAACGTCTCACTATTCAATGATAGGAAGGAGGGAGATAACATCACATCACATCTCCTCCACGTGTCCACAATAATATGATATGGGTCTGGTATAACCTGGGGATCTCCTGTATATAATGATATATGTACAGCCGGTATAACCTGGGGATCTCCTGTATATAATGATATATGTACAGCCGGTATAACCTGGGGATCTCCTGTATATAATGATATATGTACAGCCGCTATAACCTGGGGATCCCCTGTATATAATGATATATGTACAGCCGCTATAACCTGGGGATCTCCTGTATATAATGATATATGTACAGCCGCTATAACCTGGGGATCTCCTGTATATAATGATATATGTACAGCCGGTATAACCTGGGGATCTCCTGTATATAATGATATATGTACAGCCGGTATAACCTGGGGATCTCCTGTATATAATGATATATGTACAGCCGGTATAACCTGGGGATCTCCTGTATATTATGATATATGTACAGCCGGTATAACCCGGGGATCTCCTGTATATTATGATATATGTACAGCCGGTATAACCCGGGGATCTCCTGTATATAATGATATATGTACAGCCGCTATAACCCGGGGATCTCCTGTATATAATGATATATGTACAGCCGCTATAACCCGGGGATCTCCTGTATATAATGATATGTGTACAGCCGGTATAACCCGGGGATCTCCTGTATATAATGATATATGTACAGCCGGTATAACCCGGGGATCTCCTGTATATAATGATATATGTACAGCCGGTATAACCCGGGGATCTCCTGTATATAATGATATATGTACAGCCGGTATAACCCGGGGATCTCCTGTATATAATGATATATGTACAGCCGGTATAACCCGGGGATCTCCTGTATATAATGATATATGTACAGCCGGTATAACCCGGGGATCTCCTGTATATAATGATATATGTACAGCCGGTATAACCCGGGGATCTCCTGTATATAATGATATATGTACAGCCGGTATAACCCGGGGATCTCCTGTATATAATGATATATGTACAGCCGCTATAACCCGGGGATCTCCTGTATATAATGATATGTGTACAGCCGGTATAACCTGGGGATCTCCTGTATATAATGATATATGTACAGCCGGTATAACCCGGGGATCTCCTGTATATAATGATATATGTACAGCCGGTATAACCCGGGGATCTCCTGTATATAATGATATATGTACAGCCGGTATAACCCGGGGATCTCCTGTATATAATGATATATGTACAGCCGGTATAACCCGGGGATCTCCAGTATATAATGATATATGTACAGCCGGTATAACCCGGGGATCTCCAGTATATAATGATATATGTACAGCCGGTATAACCCGGGGATCTCCTGTATATAATGATATATGTACAGCCGATATAACCTGGGGATCTCCTGTATATAATGATATATGTACAGCCGGTATAACCTGGGGATCTCCTGTATATAGTGATATATGTACAGCCGGTATAACCTGGGGATACTCTGTATATAATGATATATGTACAGCCGGTATAACCTGGGGATCTCCTGTATATAATGATGTATGGACCCCTGTTGCATAACCTGCTAGGACCATATCCCCAAATAGTTAATATTTCTCTGCTTTGGTCAAGGACACAGGGTGGGTCTCAGGTCAGGAAATGAGCTCGTTATCTAATTATCGGAAGTTATCTAATTACTCTGGGGCACAGAGTTCCTCTCACATATCACAGGGACCCACATGATCTGTGCTCTGTAGGTCAGATATGTGGATTTCCAGGCACAGAGATCAGGCTTGCTTCAATCTCTATTTATATAATATTTTATCTTTCCTTCGTGTCACCACTAGGGGGAGCTCATGAGAGAGAACATTAGTTTTGAGTTCTTTAAAGATTAACACTCATCTCTCCTGATATGTTCTGAAACTGTCTGCATTTCCCATAATGCAACACTTACACACTATGACCAATTATCTCTGTGTCGTACCGGTCCTCTGTTATTCCTCTTAGAAATATAGGAATAAATTGACAGCTGGGTGTGGCTGTTTGTAGGAAATCCCTATACACACACTAAGTGTCTAATCAGTGTTTACAGATTGTGTAGAGACACTTCCCATTTTGACATGGGTTCCCCTTATGGATCAACAGCTCCCCCTACTGGTGGTCACGGACATTAGGTAGATGTGGGATTGTCCTCGCACTGCTGTGATGTTAGAGAAGATGGGGCTCAATGCAGAGAGCGAAGTAAAGGGTTAGGAGGTTTCTGATTTAATAGTATAGCAGTCAATCATAGAGGAGTCTAATGCAATGAGTACAGAGCACAGCAGTGTGAGGACACGCCCCCCCCAGTACAATCCTGAAATATAAAACCATGTATCACAGTCCTGCTGCTACTAACAACATACACAATGATTATGCATCTCTACTGAGACAATATCTATCTCTTCCTGCAGAGCGCACCGAGTACAGCAGTGTGAGGACACCCCCTACCCCCAGTGCAATCCCGAAATGTAAAACCATATATCACAATCAGGCTTCAACTAACATACACAATGATTATGCATCTCTCCTGGGACAATATCTAACTCTGCCTACAGAAAGCACAGAGCACAGCAGTGTGAGGGCCCCCCCACCCCAGTGCAATTCTGGTATACAATTCCTTATTTCACAGTCCTGCTGCTACTAACAAGATACACAAAGGTCTAATTACACATCTCTCCAGGGAAAACATACAACATTGCAGGGAGCCAGGTGCACAGCAGTGTGAGGACACTCCCTCAGTACAATCCTGGAATATACATCCATATATCACAGTCCTGCTGCTACTAACAACATACACATGATTATGCATCTCTCCAGGGACAATATCTAACTCTTCCTGCAGAGAGTACAGAGCACATCAGTGTGAGGACACTCTCCCAGTACAATCCTGGAATTAAAAAAATCCATATTTTACAGTCCTGCTGCTACTAACAACATACACAAAGGTCCGATTACACATCTCTCCAGGGAAAGCACGCAACACTGCAGGGAGCCAGGTGCACAGCAGTGTGAGGACACCCTCTCTAGTGCACCTGGAGAAGCTACAACCATTGTTTTATGTGTTGTTGCATACAAAATGTACCATCATTCATCCATGGATTCTTACTCCCGGCAGTGCGAGGGTTAAGCGGAGTGTAATCACATGGCGGCGGTGACGAGCATGTGAGTGTAATAGCCCAGCACATGCTCCTCATTGAGCAGGAGACTCGTGCCCTGTAGTATCCCCCTTCACGTGTCTGAGCTTCCGTGGACCACGACGCTCCATGCACTGCCCCCGGGGAATACGGGATGTCCATGGATTAGATTATACAGCGGATGTGGGAATTGGGTGCGTCCTCCGGTGAGCTCAAGAGCTTACACTCGTTAGGGACTGATAACACCACCAAAAGTTACATGCACTTTGCAGGATTGTAGCTTTCAGATGCATTTTGGGTCCAAAAGTAGGTGTAAATTTTTTGGTAAATCGTTTTGCTGGAAATTTAAAGGAACAGTCCAATGTCACTGGGCTCCAGAGGATGGGGTACTATATGGACTCTAAGTTGGTCAGTTCTGTGTAGACCCAATGGGGGTCATTTACTAAGGGCCCGATTCGCGTTTTCCCGACGTGTTACCCGAATATTTCCGATTTGCGCCTATTTTCCCTGTATTGTCCCAGGATTTTGGCGCACGCGATCGGATTGTGGCGCATCGGCGCTGGCATGCACGCGACGGAAATCGGGGGGCGTGGCCGAACGAAAACCTGACGGATTCAGAAAAACCGCCACATTTTTTTAAAAAATTGTGTCGCGGGACTCGGGCTTACCTTCACCAGGTATAGGCTCGTGCATTCCAGCGGACCTCGGCGGACTTCAGCGCAGCAGCGACATCTGGTGGACGGCGGAGGAACTACCTTAGTGAATCCACCGCACAGAACGCGGTGCTGGATCGCGAATGGACCGGGTAAGTAAATCTGCCCCAATGTGTCAGCAATCTGGTGTTTAGGCCACTCTGAAAGAAATTGTCTAAGTGAGCTCCCCATTTTTCACTCTACAACCCCCAAACATTGCTGTGGACTGCATTGCAGGGGGGTGACTTGGTCGCTACCTCTTGATGACACCCGGTCCTGGCAGATGGAAATGCACTGGAGGGTGTAGCACTGAGGGGACAGACAGGAGACAGGCTGAGGTCAGAGCAGACAAAGTAGAGTAGAGAAAGACAAAGCATGGAGTGGCCTGCGGCTGTGGACTATAGTTTGTAAAGTAGAATCCGGGATTGTGGAATTCATGTGGAATTGGAGATCCATGTAGCAGGTAAGGTCAGGGCAGCTGGAATTCTAATAAAATTGGAGATCCAGGAAGCAGGTAAGGTCAGGGCAGGTGGAATTCTAATGGAACTGGAGATACAGGAAGCAGGTAAGGGCAGGGCAGACATAATTTTAATGGAATTGGAGATCTAGGAAATAGGTAAGGTCAAGGAAGGCAGAATTTGGGTGGAATCAGAGATTTAGGAAGCAGGTAAGGTCAGGGCAGGCTGAATTCTAATGGAATTGGACATCCAGGAAGCAGCTAAGTTCAGAGCAGGTGGAATTCATGTGAAATTGGAGATCCAGGAATCAGGTAAGGTCAGGGCAGACTGAATTTTAATGGAACTAGAGATCCAGGAAGCAGGTAAGGTCAGGGCAGGCTGAATTCTTATGGAACTAGAGATCCAGGAAGCAGGTAAGGTCAGGGCAGGCAGATTTTGGGTAGAATCAGAGATTTAGGAAACAGTTGTGGTCAGGGCAGGCAGAAATCTTATGGAATTTGAGATCCAGGAGGCAGGTAAGGTAATGGCATGTGGAATTTTAATAAAATTGGAGATCCAGGAAGCAGCTAAGTTCAGGGCATCTGGAATTCATGTGAAATTAGAGTTCCAGGAAGCAGATAAGATCAGGGCAGGCAGAATTTTAATGGAATTGGAGAGGTAGGAAGCAGGTAAGCTCAGGGCAGACTGAATTTTAATGGAATTGGAGAGGTAGGAAGCAGGTAAGGTCAGGGCAGAATTCTTGTGGAATTGGAGATGCAGGAAGGAGGCAAGGTCAAGGAAGGCAAAATTTGGGTGGAATCAGAGATTTAGGAAGCAGATAAGGTCAGGGCAGGCAGAATTCTTATTGGATTGCTGATCCAGGAAGCAGGTAAGGTCAGAGCAGGCAGATTTTGGGTGGAATCAGAGATTTAGGAAGCAGTTATGGTCAGGGCAGGCAGAAATCTTATGGAATCTGAGATCCAGGAAGCAGGTAAGGGCAGGCAGCACAAGCTGAGGTCAGGACACTCTATTGCTAAGGAAACTTCTAGTTGGTGAAGGTGCCTTAGCATTGGGGGATTATTTGGGGGCTCATTTTCCTGTTCACTCATGTGATCTATGGGAGCACCAGAGAGAGGAGCAGGATGCCCGGGCATAGACTCCATGAAAGTGGGGGGGTTATGCCCGCTGGAAGGGGTGAGGTACCGGGATTTGTAGGCACTGAATGGACCATATATGGGAAAGGAAGAGGTTCCTAGTCAGGTGAATCTGATGACTTAAGAGGTCAACAGAGGTCAGCTGTGGGATACTTAAAGACTAAACAACCATAAAATCAAGGATTTTTACATTACCATAGTGACCACATCAGTATAACAATATGTAATGGACAGGACTTCCCCTTTAAGAATCTTTTAGAATTTTACATTTGTAAGGGACGGGGTCACTTCCCCTTTAACTGGGCACATTTGTATCATAATGGAATGACTCTTCTCCCGAGGCCGATCCTGGATTACGTCCTATAAGTAAGATTACTTTCCATGCAAAGAACAATCCGAAATCCCTTTAAATCTGGCCGAGAAAAACAAGCCGAGAGCGATAATTCCCACTCGCTGGTGATCTGGAGCGAAGGAGCACAAGTCTCTTCGTAATACCGGGGATTAGGAGTAATCCTGCTGCAGGTTCTCACTGAAAGAGGGAAACAAAAACTACTACACCCCATAAAATGGGGGTTTATAATCCTCCCACAGCTCCCCCGCAGGTGATATAAAGCATTACACATAGGGAGGGCAGCTGTAATCAGAGGGAAGCCACGCCCCAGATCACGCCCACAGCTTCTCTGTGTTACTCTGTGTCCCTACTACACCCTAAACTTGCTCTGAAAATTCTGCTGAATCCGCCTTGGTCTGCCCAAGATGGATTCTGAGATTAATGAAGTATCAGATAACTTATGCGCATAGGAACAGGAGGAGTGGAGAAAAAAAAAAGCAGCAGAAATGCATTCACAGGCATTATGCTGCAGATAATAGTAAGTTTTCTATCTCACACTTAAGTGCTTCCATCACATTAGAACAGGTCAGTTTCTACTGATGCTTTTGAGCAATAGAGGAGCAACGTAGCTGCTGGAGCTAGTAGTGGGTTTTCTATTTCACCACAAATTCTATAGTCCCATCAATAGATGTCAGTTCTTGTGATGTGATATAGAAGACACATGGGAATAGACAGAAGCAGTAGGAGAGAATAGTAAGTTTTCTATCGAAGCACATGACTTTATTCACATTAGTGCAGTCTAGTAACTCTCTATAATGTCCTATATGACCCAGTTCATAAGTGACACAAGACACTGGCATAAACAGAGGCTGCTGGTGATAATAATAAGTCTTCTACTTTACCTCAAGTACTTTATTCACAAAAGTGATCATCTATATGATCCTTCTGATGCATGTGAGTGACGGAGGATGCTGGGCATAATAGTAAGTTTTCTATTTCACCACAAGAGCTTAATCCACATCAGTACTTTTATATAAATTTCCTTTATGACCCCACTGAGTCTTCTAAATTAAAAGAGTAGACCCACATTTAAAGATAAAGACTGCTGCAGATAAAAGTAAGTTGTCTCTCACCCCAAATACTTTAGACACATTACTATATTTTTCTCTATGATCCTGCTCATGCAGGTCAGTGAAGAAACATGTGAATACTTGTGAATGATAGAGGAGGAGCATAGCACAGAAAGAGGCTGCTGGAGATAATAGTAAGTTTCTACCGTACCCAAAGACCTTCAATCACATCAGTGAAGGGCAGTACTTCTCTATAGTAACCTTTATAAAAAAAAAAAACTGCTGAAACACTAAGTTTTCTATCTAACCGCATCTACTTTATAGAGAATTGCTAAACTCTACTGATGTGAATAAGATCCTATATGGCACCGTTGATAAATGAGACAAGAAAACCAGGCTGCTGGAGATAATAGTAGGTTTTCTAGCTCACCCCAAGTAATTTATTCACATCACTACAGGTCAGTGGTTCTCTATAATGTCCTGTACGTTCTACGAGTCATAGAGGAGACATGCAGGCACCGATAGAGGCTGCTGGAGGTATTAGTGAGTTTTCTTTATTTCACCACAAATGCTTTATTACCAACCCAAAGTACTTTATTCACATCTCTATAACATTCAGCATGACCAGATGATGCTTATTAGTGACAGGGGACAGAAACGTGTACAAACAGAGGCTACTGGAGCTAATAGTGAGTTTTCTATCTTACCCAGAGTCCTTTAATCAATACTTCTACATAATATACTATAGGATTCTGCTGAATAATCAGGCAGGTTTTCCTCTACTTTCCATGTGCCGTGTATGGGAGACATGATAGCATCTAGTCCCCAGCCACCAACTCCAACTAGAAAAACTACTAAACACTGCAGCATACAAGTCCTATAACGACTTACTAATCAAAACTTATTCTGAAGTGTTAGCCGAAAATTTAAGGTAGAAAACTGGGTCAGTACCCAACAATCTGGGCCACATTGTCCTAGATTGAAATTCTAATATGAAAGTCTTCAGATCTGATGGGGAGGATTATGTGGGCGTCGGCCTGTATTAAGGAGCGGGTATTAAACAGATGGAGATGGGTCATGGCTAAGGCGAGTGATATTACAGCACCCAAGGACACCTGCTCATCGGTGACAAGATGGGAGATGCTGAGGGACCTGGTACATCATCAGGAGGACCTTAAAAGTAACATGACGCCCATTACAGTGTCTATGATCTTTGTGATTTTACCCGGAATTAACCCATTTGGAGCCGCAGAGGATGCAAATAAGACGCAGGACGCGGCGATACCCGTCCCTAATAACGCCTCAGGTAAGGCTGGACGTAGGGAGACGAATCATTGGCTAAACAAACCCAAAATGTGGTTAACGATCGCAATCGTTAACCCCTAATACCTGCACTCGTTTTACACGTTTTCTCAGTTTTTCATCCTTCCACAAGCTCAAACTATATCCATATGGCGCCTAAATTTTTTGTAATAGCAGAATTTCGGGGTTACCTATATCCTACTGGTGAACTTTTATTAACCCTTTCTGTGCAGCACATTTAAAATTAAGCAAATGTGACAGTGTTTTTTTTTCCTAATAAAAATTTGCTTTTATCATGGAACCTAAAGTAACATTAAAAAAAAAAAATAACTATTTTTGGATGGAGAAGGATATTTGTTACTAAACAGAATATTAGTTTTGGTGTATTTTTTTTTAAAGAATTAAAATCTTTTAGTTTTAGGAAATATTGTGCCATTCAATTTGATTTTGGATTACCCAAAATATATAAATCTATAGATCATAGATGTGATTTTTTTTTTTGTATGTGTTCCCTCATAGAATCAACATTTGAATGAATTTTTCTTGAACAAAAAAAATAATAACTTTTTTAAAGTTATATATTTTAATAAATAATTAAAATATATAACTAAAATAAATAAATAAAATAAATAAATAATAAAATAAATAATAATAAATAATAAATAAAATAAATAATAAATAATAAATAAAATAAATAAAATATATATATATAGGAAAAAGCGAGCAGCACTCCAAAGGTAGAATTCCAAAGGTAGAATAAGGACCATGCCAGGACCTTGGCGGGCTCTGCACCCCCCTCTCCTTAGGGGTTCCATAAAGCTGTGCAGTCTTGAACTCTATTTTTTTTGCATATATATATATGTATATATATATATATATAGCATCCGATAAGTAAGTGTGTTTGGACTAGTGAGAGCTTTGCCTTCCCTTGTGTTGCAGCACCGGCGCTGTGTCCTGCACTCATAGCGCCCCCTGGTGGATCTTTCCACATATTTGAAGCTGCAGAACGTTCCTTGGGTTCGGTGGCTTTGTTCCGCTGCCAGGAAGGATTCCAGCTCCTGGGACATTACAAGCTGAGATGTCAGAAGAGAGGAGACGGCCTCCGGTGGAGTCATCAGGAGCCCCAATGTCAGGGTAAGGAGGTTTAATGATATTTAAAGGGGTTGTCTAGTAAGGTCTGCCTGGTGTGTACCTATAAGATGGGGGTACAGTTTCTGCTTGTAGAGACCCCTAAATGCTGTAAAGAACATAGAGATAACGCTCCCTGCTACAAGTTTTGAAATAACGAGAACAGTGTTTAGACACATCTTAGCTGTAAGTCAACGTCCGACCCTTTAAAGAGCCATAAAACGTCACTTACTAGTAGAGAACAGTTTCTGGGTAGTTGCCCCTCATCAGTACAGTGCAGGGTAGCAGTTTGCTGGTGCTATTAAAGACCTCTGACTAGGTTTCTCCCTGTGGGAGGGGCCATCACCAGTCCCTAATGCAGGACCAACCCCCTTGACTATTTATTAAAAATACTCTCTGTCTTTCCATCAGGCATCTCACCGGCGGCTCATAAAGGTTTCCGTCTGGCGGTCATCATCTCCATGGTCAGCTGTTTCATAATCCTCACCATGTTCGTCGCCTTCACCGTCTGCTGCGTCCGCGAGCGACAGCACAGCCTAGAGGGGGCGGAGCCTGGTAGCAGGTAAGTGATCCCCCAACTGATTTTACATTTATGTGTCACATACAATAGACAAATTTTCTTTTCTACATTTCTATCATATTATACAACAATATGGGGGAGATCTCTGTGGAATGACCCTTTAAGCCCCGCCCCTTTAAGAAGATATTTCCTAAATTCCGGTTCTGGCATCAAACACTTACAAATCGCGTATAAACTTAAGTGCAACTTTGTAACGAGTCACAAAAGATTCTATAACGGATTCTCTCTACCTGTGAGGGGGGGGGGGGGTGGAGCTTCTCCTCTCGGACCCTGTGAACATAGACAAAGTTAATAAGTTTCCACAAGGGATGAAATAAAAGATACAAAATTATCTTATTTTAATTCCTTACTTGTTTTCCGCAGGAGCGATCCCAGGCCAGGATTCCCCATGGAGACCCCGGAGCGAGTCATTAGCAGAAGCACCCTCTCTTACAGCCTCAGGGAGTCCGCACTCTACAGTTCTGTCGCCTTTAAGGGCCCAAACGGGTTTGAAAATTGCGGATTTCAAACGTAAAAAAAATCAATTACTCGAATAGGATTAGAATATACAATAGTCGTACAGACAGGGGAGAATTTTTGTAAAAACTAAATAAAGTTAAAAAAAAAAAAAAAAAAAAAGTCTTATTGCGCAATAATTACCCCGCCCCCTACTAGAATTTCAGGGCCCCCTAGAGTTAGCGCCTTCCTACAATGGAAACTGATCACACGGTGCATGCGCCTTTCGGCTTCATTTGCATCACTGTGTTCAGCTTTTATAATACAGAATGTCAGAGAACAGTAATACAGTATGTGAGGACCTGTACTCCCTGCAGCAGAGGCATCTATGATGCAGTCAACACTGTTGGTTTTCTATTGGTCCAGTATTGTAATGTTCTTGTAGAAAGGTGTCCCACTGTGAGTACAGGTCCCCACACCATATTATCAGGGAGATACTACACATACCTATGCTGCTGTGAGTACAGGTCTCCACACACTGTATTATCAGGGAGATACTACACATACCTATGCTGCTGTGAGTACAGGTCTCCACAAACTGTATTATCAGGGAGATACTACACATACCTATGCTGCTGTGAGTACAGGTCCCCACACAATATTATCAGGGAGATACTACACATACCTATGCTGCTGTGAGTACAGGTCCCCACACAGTATTATCAGGGAGATACTACACATACCTATGCTGCTGTGAGTATATGTCCCACACAGTATTATCAGGGAGATACTACACATACCTATGCTGCTGTGAGTACAGGTCCCCACACAGTATTATCAGGGAGATACTACACATACCTATGCTGCTGTGAGTACAGGTCCCCACACAGTATTATCAGGGAGATACTACACATACCTATGCTGCTGTGAGTACAGGTCCCCACACAGTATTATCAGGGAGATACTACACATACCTATGCTGCTGTGAGTATAGGTCCCCCCACACTTTATTATCAGTGAAATACTACATATGCCTATGCTGCTGTGAGTATATGTCCCACACAGTGTATTATCATGGAAATACTACACATGCCTATGGTGCTGCGAGTACATGTGCCCAGAGTGTATCATCAGAGAAATACTACACACAACTATGCTGCTGCGAGTACAGGTCCCCACACAGTATTATCAGGGAAATACTACAACACATGCCTATGCTGTTGTGAGTATATGTGCCCAGAGCGTATCAGGGAAATACTACAGATGACTATGCCTATGCTGCTGTGAGTATATGTCACCATATAATGTATTATCTGCTAAATACTGCTTCAAGTACATGTGCCCAGAGTGTATCATCAGGGAAATACTATACATGACTATGCTGCTGTGAGTTCAGGTCCCCACACAGTATTATCAGGGAAATACTACCTACCCATGCCTATGCTGCTTTGAGTATATGTCCTCACACAGTGTATTGTTTGGCAAATACTGCTGCTAGTATTTACCAGATATTTATTCGGTAAATACTGCTGCAAATACATGTGCCCAGAGTGTATTATCAGGGAAATACTACACACAACTATGCTGCTGCGAGTACAGGTCCCCACACAGTATTATCAGGGAAATACTACAACACATGCCTATGCTGCTGTGAGTGTATGTTCCCACATAATGTATCATTTGGTAACTACTGCTGTGAGTACATGTGCCCAGAGTGTATCAGGGAAATACTACAGATGACTATGCCTATGCTGCTGTGAGTATATGTCACCATATAATGTATTATCTGCTAAATACTGCTTCAAGTACATGTGCCCAGAGTGTATCATCAGGGAAATACTATATACGACTATGCTGCTGTGAGTTCAGGTCCCCACACAGTATTATCAGGGAAATACCAACTACCTATGCCTATGCTGCTGTGAGTATATGTCCTCACACAGTGTATTGTTTGGCAAATACTGCTGATAGTATTTACCAGATATTTATTCGGTAAATACTGCTGCAAATACATGTGCCCAGAGTGTATTATCAGGGAAATACTACACACAACTATGCTGCTGTGAGTACAGGTCCCCATACAGTGTATTATCAATGAAATACTACATATGCCTATGCTGCTGTGAGTATATGTCCCACACAGTGTATTATCAGGGAAATACTACACATGCCTATGCTGCTGTGAGTATATGTCCCAACATAATGTATTATCTGATAAATACTGCTGTGAGTACATGTGCCCAGAGTGTATCATCAGGGAACTACTATACATGACTATGCTGCTGGGAGTACAGGTCCCCACACAGTATTAATCAGGGAAATAATACAACACATGTATATGCTGCTGTGAGTATATGTCCCCACACAGTGTATTATATGGTAAATAATACTAGGCTGCTGTGGTCTCTATGGTGTTTAATATCTGGTTAGTACTCCACGTGCCTTTGCTGCTGCAAGAACAGGTCCCTACACAATGTATTATCTGGAAAATACTACACATACCTATGCTGCGAGTACAGGTCCCTACACAAGGTATTATCTGGGAAATGCCACACATGCCTATGCTGCTGCGAGTACAGGTCCTCACACAATGTTATCTGGAAAATACTACACATGCCTATGCTGCTGCAAGTACAGGTCCCCACACAAGGTATTATCTGGAAAATACTACACATGCCTATGCTGCTGTGAGTAAATGTCCCCATACAAGTTATTATCTGGGAAACACCACACATGCCTATGCTGCTGCAAGTAAAGGTCCCCACACAATGTATTATCTGGAAAATACTACACATGCCTATGCTGCTGTGAGTACAGGTCCCTACAGTGTATTTATATATCCACACTGTATTATCTGAGGATTACCGCATCTAACAATGCTGCTGCGGTGTCTGATGTCCAGTTCTACACCACCGGCTCCTATATAATAAAAAAAATAAATAAAAAAATTCCACAAACCGATTTATCATCAAGTTTTCTGTTTTATTTAAGATTTTAGTTTTTAATTCTGAAGACAGAGGTACATTTTCTTGGTTTAGTTTTTAGCGTCAGGTTATAACCAGGTTTTAAATCGTCATATATTTATTTCTTTTTTTTCCCCCTTCTCTTCTTCTTCTCCGCTTCCCGATTATTATTATTATTTTTTGTTTTCTTCAATACTGTGGATATTAATAACAGAAAAATTTCAGAAGATGGATCGGAAAACGCCTGAAAGTGACTCGACAAAAATCACACATTTTTTTTCCTTGAAGCTGTAAATCCCAGGTCACGGTTTAGGATGGAAATTTTTTTATTTTTGAAAAAAACAAAAAGTTGGATTGTTTTTGGAGAGAAAAAATGGCTGCCGTTTTTTTTTTCGGATTTCCAAAGATTTCAAGTAGTGACTTGTGAAGAACGCAGCAAAAAAAAAAAAAAAAAACCCACTTTTGTGCAAAGACCCACCGGTCTAGGGAAAGCAGCATAGATTTATCCATGATGATTGGAACATTCCGGGATTATCTGGAATTTTTAAATTTTTTTTCCCTCCCCAACTCAAGACGAGAGAACGGCAGGAAGCGACTACACCACCAACACCTTCACAGATCTTCAAAAAAGAACAAAGAGTATAACGAAATCATCAAGTTTGCACTGATAAAAAAAAAAAAAAAAATTCTCGGAAAAGCCATGGATGAATTTTAATATTTTTTTTTGTTGTCGGCTCCAAATCTCACAATTTTTTTTTTTTCCCCTCTCCTTAAATCCTGCCAAGTTTTTTAAAAAATTTTTTAAATCATTGCCTGCTGCTCCTGCTCATCCCTTTGGAAAGCACCGCTGTAACTATGGCAAACGTTGCGATAAAGTTTATACAAAAAAAAAAAAAATTCAAAAAGTTGCCACTTTTTTTTTTGCCTTAACCCCTTCAACGCCAGAGGGGTCCTTAAATATATATTTAATATTTTTTTTTCCCCAGCATTCCTAAATCCAGACCCCCCCACCCACCCCTCCTTTGGTCCTGAAGAAAATAAAGCGTGAAATGTTACGTGTTCCATCGCAAAGCTCGACCAAAAATTAAACACATTTTCAAAAATTTACTAAATTGCATTTTTTAATATATATATATTTTTTTTCCCCGGTGCTTTCCCCGCCCTCCTATCGGGTTACTGATCGCGTTAGTTTTTCTATTTCTCACCCCCCCTAATTGTCAAATTTTTTTTTTACAAGATTAATTTTTTTTTCCCGCTACTTTGCAACTAGCTGTTAAATCATTTATTTATTTATTTATTTTTTTAAATATTAAGCTTTCATTTTATTTTTTTCTGTAGTAAAAAAAAAAAAAAAAATATTCTGACGCAGCAGATCAATGATTATTTTTTTTCTCTCTCTCTCGGGTTCAGGAAACTTGTTGGTGTTTTTTTTTTTCCGATGTGAAAACATAAAAAAAAACAAGTCACTTCATCAAAATGAACTTCAGCACGGCAACAGATGACGGAATCTCGAATCGGTCGGTGGTCGGTTATTTGAAGGGGGCGGGGTCAGTGGACCACGCCCCGCCCCCTCCACATTGTAAACCAAGATTCTTGTAGAATTCTGGAGAAGGATTTGTATGAGAAGGAAAAAAAACACTGAGGGTTTGATTTTTTGACATCGGGTTTTGAAAGGGAAGGGGGGGTGGAGAATTCCCCAAAATTTCTAAAGTGTCCCTTGGTATCTTCAATGGCGGTCCAGGGCTGAGCTCTGTAGTAGATCTGTGGGGGTTTTGGTTGGGGGTCTGAAGGCTGTCTGAAAGCCTGGGGGAGGGGAGTGGAAACTGGCGGGGTTTGTCGGGGGAGGGTAGGGGCTCCAATTTGCTCTGTGTAGGGGGATCTGTGTGCTGAATAGATTGTTATGGGGGTGGTGGGGGGGTAGAGAGCTGCTGGGGCCGTCCATCTCTGTCAGGGCCTGCAGGGATTTTAACCAGTGGGGTGGATTGTCATCTTGCAGAGGTTCTAAACCATTTCCGGTGGAGGATGGGATGCCTTTAAAAAAAAAAAAAAAAGACAATAATAATAAAAAATAAAATATAAAAATATTAGAACCCCCCCCGCCCCTTATTATTCAAGAATTTCTTTAACTTTTTACATTACGTTCAACAAAGCTTCAATTTTGCCAAAATTATATTTTTTTAGGAAATATTCTCGTTTTTCGGTGACGGCCTTAAGTCTCCTCCTTAGTTTTACAGGAATTCAGGAAAACCCATTGAGTGTTTGGCCCTGTTCCCCTTTCCAGTGTCTCAGCAGCACCTGCACCCCCCAGGCAGAAGGCCCAGGGACCCACCTTGGCCAATCAATGGTCAGAACTTCGGTTGACCTCACAAGGGGATTTGGATTGGTCAAAGCAGGTCATGCGATAATCCCCCCCCCTCCCCACAGCTCCGGCCTCCAATGGGTTTTCCAGAATTGATCAAACAGAATCATTGTAAATACCAAGAACCACCATGTCCGAGAACCTTTTGTTCAAAGGAAGCAGGAAATTAAGGGGGAGGGAGGAAGTGAGAAAGGGGGAGGGAGGGAGGAGGAGGAAGTGAGAAAGGGGGAGGGAGGGAGGAGGAGGAAGTGAGAAAGGGGGAGGGAGGGAGGAGGAGGAAGTGAGAAAGGGGGAGGGAGAGAGAGAAGAGGAAGTAAGAAAGGGGGAGGGAGGGAGGGAGGAGGAAGTAAGAAAGGGGGAGGGAGGGAGGGAGAGAGAGAGAGAGAGAGAGAGAGAGAGAGAGAGAGAAGAGGAAGTAAGAAAGGGGGAGGGAGGGAGGGAAGAGGAAGTAAGAAAGGGGGAGGAGGGGAGGAAGTGTGAGGGGAAGGGTGAGGGAGGAAAGGAGGTGAATGGAGTAAGAAAGGGAGGGAGGAAGGGAGGGATTGGCTGTTGCGGACACATATTGTCCCGCCTATATTGAAAAGTGTATTGGGATATATATATATTTTTAAACTTGCACAATCCTTTAAGAACAATGATATATTATAGAAACAACAATTTTATGCAATATTTACAGCACAAAAAAAAAATACACAAAAATAAACTAAAAAAACAAACAAAAAAAAAAAACATACAAACATTTCTTTCATTCTACCGAACAAATGTGGAGTATGGTTAGAAACGTTCAAAATAAATTTTGCCCACGCCCCACTTTTTTTATTTATTTATTTTTAAATTTATCGTTTATCAGTTAGGAAAATAAAAAAAATTTCCAGTAATAATGCACATAGCTGCCGAGGAAGCTTGGTACAAGATGAATACGGTAAAAAAACGCCCAGAGAGTCTTCCCGCTTCCGGCATCTTCATGAACACAACATACAGCAGGGGGGTGGCGGCCTACTGGGGGCGGAGCCACGTCTCGATGAGATGTCAATGAAGGAGGAAGAAACGTTTACCTGTGATTATGGCGGGATCCATCCAGCTGCTCGGGCAGTCCCAGTTCAGGCTGTTTGTGGTGGCATGGTTGGACGTTGGCGCGCTGTGGGAGGCGTTTGAAGGGGAGGAAGCATTTTGCAGCCCACCAAAGTTGATGTTTATGTTGGGCAGAAGCGCCCTTAGCCCGTCCTGCCATTCCTTCACATTTATACTCTCTACTGAATTGCTGTGGTCTGGGAGATTTATTCAAAAGAAAAAAATAAAATAAAATAAAATAAAAAATAAACATAAAAATATAAAAAGTTTTTGTTAGAATTTTTTGGATTTAGGGTAAGTAAAATTTAGTTTGTATTTTTTTTTTTTTACTTTAAAAGTTAAAATCTAAATAAAATACTCTGCTATCAGCTCGATTAGTTTAATTAAAAGGGAAATATAATTACATAAAATATAGATATGCTCTGGGAGCAGCAGATTAAAAAATTTTTTAAAATAGATCTATATTTATTCCAAAAAATGAACTTAATTGATCTAAATTCATTCAAAAAATTCATCTAAAAATTGATCTAAATTCAAATTTAAAATTAAATTTTCACATTTTTTTTTTTAAAAATTAAAAAAAATCACATTGAATCAAGGGTGATTACTGCGATTTAAAATAGGTATGAAAAAAATAGCATTTAATATAAAATTTACAATAAAACCAATTACCCCGAAAGAGATATTAGAAAGTTAGTAAATATTTTTTAAAATTAGCATTTTTTTTTTTGAAAGATCAGCGCATATTGAAACAAAATGTAATCCTAGATTTTGCATCTTGATTATGAATTAGCATACTCCACATTTATTCCCGAATTCATTCCGTTTTTCAGACAAACATTGCACAATAAATTATAAAGTTGTTAAACCAAAATGTTTTTAAAAAACAAAATTAAAAAAATACAAAAAAATAAAAATTGCTCGTCCTTTGTAGATCCCACCAAATCAAAGTTGTATAAAATTCATACAAAAGGTCATATTAAACCTAACATTTTCTATTGTTTGTAAAGAAAAAAAAAATTGGCATGTGGCGTCACATGTTAAGCCACGCCCACTTACCCCCTCAGCCTCGCCCCTTCCTGTTAGGCTTAGCCAATTTCCATTAAGCTTTGCCTTTTCCAGTTAGACAGAATCCACTTTCCCCCGCTGTATTCCTGTCATTTCTCTCCAAGCCTTGCACCTTCCCATTAGGCCAAGACTACTTTCCCATTTCCTGTTCAGGCCAATTAACTTCCCCCTAAACCTTGATCCTTGTGTTAGACTTGGACCACATTCCCGCTCAGCCAATGGCCCTTCCTGTTAGATCAAGCCCATTTCCACCTAAGCCTTGCTCCATTCTATTGGGTCTTGTCCTTTTTGCTCTAAGCCTTAACTCCTTCCAGTTAGGGCAAGGCTCAGTGGAAAAGTGTACCTGGTCTAACTGGAAGGAGGCAAGGCTTAGGTGGAAATGGGCTTGGTTTAACAGGAAGGGGCAAGGCTTAGTGGAAAAGTGTACCTGGTCTGTTAGACTAGGCCCACAGCCCATAAACAACCCCTCTTCCTTTAAGACAAAGCCTACATCATCCCAAGTCATGCCTGCTCCTGTTACCCTTAGCCCACTAAGCCCAGCCCCTTCCTGTTAGAGCAGGCCCACTTCTCATCTAAGACTCGCCCCTTCCAGTTTGAGCAGGTCGACTTCTCATCTAAGCCTAGCCCCTTCCTGTTAGAGCAGGCCCACTTCTCATCTAAGCCCAGCCCCTTCCTGTTAGTGCAGGTCCACTTCTCATCTAAGCCTAGCCCCTTCCTGTTAGTGCAGGTCCACTTCTCATCTAAGCCTAGCCCTTCCTGTTTGAGCAGGTCCACTTCTCATCTAAGCCTAGCCCCTTTCTATTAGAGCAGGTCCACTTCTCATCTAAGCCTTGCCCCTTCCTGTTAGACCAGGTCCACTTCTCATATAAGCCTAGCCCCTTCCTGTTAGAGAAGGTCCACTTCTCATCTAAGCCTAGCCTCTTCCTGTTAGACGAGGTCCACTTCTCATCCAAGCCTTGCCCCTTCCTGTTAGACCAGGTCCACTTCTCATATAAGCCTAGCCCCTTCCTGTTAGAGAAGGTCCACTTCTCATCTAAGCCTAGCCTCTTCCTGTTAGACGAGGTCCACTTCTCATCCAAGCCTTGCCCCTTCCTGTTAGACCAGGTCCACTTCTCATCCAAGCCTTGCCCCTTTCTGTTAGAGAAGGTCCACTTCCTCAGCAAGACATGCCTCTTCCTGTTAGACTTAGCCCATTTTACACCTTCCCACTTCCCGTTAGACCCAACTAACTTTTAACCTTGTCCATTGCTTTTAAACCAAGCCTACCTTACCACCAAGGCATGCCCCTTCCTGTTAAAGGGGTTTTCCCACAAACACGAGTTAGGCTCTATCCACAGGCCTACCTTGCTGATCAGTGGGGGTCTCAGTGATGAGACCCCCGACAGATCGCGAAAATGAGGGATCCGGTGGGGTCTCACCGTCTGTTGGACCCCTTGTCGCTCTGTCAGACTAATGGAGCAGACGGCCGCGCATTAATCTCTATGAAGCTGACGGAGAACGGTGAGCACGGCGCTCCGCTATTAGCGTCAGCTCCATAAAGGTTAATAGAGCAGAATGATCATGCGCGGCCGTCTGCGCCATTACTTTGACGGAGCAATGAGGGGTCCGGCGGAGGTACATGGGACCCCACTGGACCCTTTGTTTTTATGATCTGTGAGGGTTTCATCACAGACCCCACTGATCAGCAAGTTTGGCCTAACTTGTGTTTGTGGGAAATCCCCTTTAACAATAGGCCCATTTACATCTAAGCCTTTGGAAAAGCAGCATTACAAAATCTATTCAAGTCGATGGGTTGTCGGTGACAAGTGGGATTGGTCCTCCACAACGGGAAGTCCTCTCCAATCAGACTCCAAAAAGACTGAGGCCTCCTACCCCAGCGTCGTGGATTCGGTAAGACAAACCGACCACTCAAACTTTCACTCCTCAATTTCTCCCGACTCCAACTCTGCCTCCACCAAAATGGCCACGACCCCGACTCCACAGCCACGTTTTCCTGGTCAGTCTAGCAGTGCAAATTCCTTCCTGGTGCCTCTGATCTGTAGCAGAGGCGCCTCACTACTGAGCAGGAGCAAAAAGTGCAGTGGAAGTCCGAATGAGCGTTCCCATAACTCAATGGTGCAGAAGGCCAGTCTGTAAACTGACTTTGTATAGTCACCGGCATCAGGACCCAGAGCAGAGCGGCCCCAACAGCAGGGGAGGACGAAGGAGTGGTAAGTACTTGTCAGCTGTGCTGCATTACTCCCGCCACGCACAGCCCGGCTCCCGCCACGCACAGCCCGGCTCCAGGTCTTGATGCTGTCCCATACAACCAGAGCGGTGCATGGAGGAGAGAAGCTGCAGTGTGGTGCAGGGAGGAGAAGAGGAGCAATTATTAAAATTTTTTTAATGGTCACCGACTTGGTCACCAAAATGGCCTGCCGGTACACCAACACTGTCCATCCCAGAGTCCTTCAGGACACCATGACCATGCCAGATCCTGGAGTCAGAAGGCGATTTTCCACAAGCCAACTACAGACAACCACACATAATATTCTGTGCCTGGTTATCTACAAAAACCTAATTGTAACCAGCACGTAGGAAGAAAAAAATTTTTCCCTTCAATTCTTGCACTTTTCGACCGCATCGTGAACCTTATTCACCCCTCTAGTACAAATCCAACCGATGTTACGGTCCTAAAGCCTCTGCAATGAAGAGTGAACCAACTTTCCAATAGGTTTTGCCTAAAAAAAAAAAAATCTCCTACTGTATTGTTTTTACAGCTGCCATTCTTACATTTGGATCACCATGGCAACAGACTACAGACAAGACATGCGTAGTCAGATCGTTATTTGTTCCCTACCGCTTTGTAACAAAACCCAGTCATGAAGATAACAGAACTGACATCTGATCAAGATCCAAAAAACGGGTCCCGTGTAAATTTCGAGGACTTAGGGTAACCACCTACCTGAAATGGGTATCCCTCCTAGGCCTGTGTTGTGTGGAGGTGGGTGACTCAAGTCCATGAAATTACTGTTGGATGTCGGGTTGGCCGTGTGGTTCAAGTGCATGATGTTATTGCGTGGAAAGGCCATCCACGGATACCGTGCTGCCTGGCCCGGGAAACTGAACGAGTTATAAACTGCTCTGTGTTGAAAGGGTGGGAACCGCTGTGGCAAGACGGGAAAGGTGCTAGAGATAGAGTTGGCATTGGTGACTGTGGTGGGGTGGAGGAAGCCAGAGCCTGGCCCTTTGGCAGTAGTGTGAGGAGACGGGTTCTGAAGAGACGTGGGCGACAGCGCAGGCTGGTCCTGCACAGAAAGTTCTTTCTCGATCAAGTCTGCTAAGGCTTTGCGGGTGATATCAAAGGGATCGAAACCTAGGTCGTCCTCTTGCTGCTTAGAAGAGCCAAAGCCGAATGCCGCTTGCCAGTCCGTAGATGAGGAGACCGGTATAGTTTCTGGGTGGAGACAAGGAAATGGATGTAAATTTTTTACGTTCAACAGGTAAAAAAAAAAAAAAAAATCTATGTATAAAATTGAAAAGAAATTCTGCTGCCGTAGAGTCTGTGCAACTCCTTCCCATAGCCGGCTGTTCCGTTGTTTCTAAGATCTGCAGCACAAGACCTCTGGATGTTCTAGAATCTCTCTATTACTACTTGGGCCCCTACATATCTCGTAGAGGTACATAAAGAATATAGAATGTTAAAAAAACTTATTATGCTTATATATGGAAAATGAATCTATCCATGTTACTACTGCATGTCTGTAACTATACAATTTTGACTCAAAAATTATTTAAAAGAGAAAATTGACATCTCTCTCACATACACAAACGCATTTAAAGTTAACTTGTTAATATTTGCTGAATTTATACATTTTCTACATAGTCTACATTAAAAATCGACAGTGCTGTAGAGTCTGTACAACGCTTTTACATAGCCGGCTGTGCTGTTGCTTCTGACAAAGATCCGCAACGTAGTTCTTCTGGATGTCACAAATTTAATGGCATCACATGCCAGTATTAAAAGCTTCACTTATTAATCCTGAATTTATAAATTTGCGTTTCCGACTGTTGCATGAAGCAACATAACAGCAGGTTATGTGAAGGAGTTGCACAGACTCTGCAACAAAATTTTTATGCAACATTTACTTAAATTTTACATAGTTTTGATTAGAAGCCCCTATTATTTTGTTACTGTAGAGTCTGATGAAAAGCAACAGCACAGCCGACTATGTCAAGAAGTTTCACAAAGTCTGCAGCACAAAACGTCTGGATGCCCCAAAGTTAATGCTATCGCACAGCACTACTACAGGTTTATTTATTTTGTTATTACAGGCAGTCCCCTACTTAAGAACACCTGACCCCTAGTTACAAACGGACCTCTGGATGCTGATAATTTACTGCACTTTAGTCCTAGGCTACAATAATTAGCTATAACAGATATCACAGGTGTCCGTAATTAAGTTTTATTGTTAATCCTGGTTCTTATGACAACCCAACATTTTTAAAATCCATTTATCACAGAGGCCGAAAAATATTTGGCTGGGGTTACAATTATAAACTATACAGTTCCGACTTACATACAAAATTGAACTTAAGAACAAAAGGTACAGAACCGATCTTGTACGTAACCCAGGGACTGCTGTACAGGCAGTCCCTGGGTTACGTACAAGATAGGGTCCGGAGGTTTGTTCTTAAGTTGAATTTGTATGTAAGTCGAAACTGTATATTTTATAATTGTAGATCCAGACCAAAAAATTTTTGGCCCCAGTGACAATTGGAGTTTAAACATTTTTTGCTGTAATAAAGCTTCATTACAGACACTTTACAGCTGATCATTGCAGTCTGGTGACCTCTCTGGATGTTACTATAGTCCCAGAGGTCAGAGGGGTCTGTCTGTAACTATGGGTTGTCTGTAAGTCGGGTGTCCTTAAGTAGGGGACCGCCTGTATATGAAATTAGAAAATTACTACAAAGTATTCATTAGAAATCCCTACTATTTTGCTGCAGTAGATTATGTGCAATTCCTTCACATAGCTGGCTGTGAAGCCATTTCTTAAAAAGGTTTTGCAGCACAAGACTTCTGGATGACCCAAATTAAATGGTATCACAGCAGCATTAAAAGGTAAATTTTTTAATATTTCCTGAATTTATACATTTTACAGTATTGACTCCAAATTCCGATTATTTAGCTGCTGTAGAGCCTGTGCAACTCTTTCCCATAGCTGGTTGTGCTGCAGTTTCTAACAAAGATCTGCAGCACATGACTTCTGGATGACCCAATTTATACATTAGTATCGACTCCAAATCCCCACTGTTTTTGCTGACGTAAATCCTGTGCAACTCCTTCCCATAGCCGCCTGTGCTGCTGTTTTCTGACAAAGATCTGCAGCATAAGACTTCTGGATGACCCAAATTAAATGGTACCACACACACCATTAAAGGTTCATTTGTTAATATTTCCTGAATTTTTCACAGTATTGACTCCAAATATCTATTATTTTGCTGCCGTAGAGCCTGTCCAACTCTTTCCCATAGCTGGCTGTGCTGCCGTTTCTGACAAAGATCTGCAGCACAAGACTTCAGGATGACCCAATGTATACATTAGTATCAACTCCAAATCCCTATTTCTTTGCTGACGTAAATCCTGTGCAACTCCTTCCCATAGCCGGCTGTGCTGCTGTTTCTGCGAAAGATCTGCAGCACAAGGACTTCAGGATGGCTCACCAGTGTTAAAGTTGCTCAATCTAATTGTTGAGCGGCCACATACATTACATGAATTTCCGAATTAGGTAAAAAGGCCGGTCCGGTTACCTGATGTGAAGAGACTTTGAGGTTCTGGAGCTGTGGGCCATTCACTGGATGTCTGTGGGGAGCTGGGAAACGTAGGTAGACCACTAGGGATGGGGTTGGGGTGCCTGAAGTTGTCCGAGAACAAAGACTGTGATTCTGTCATGGCGTCCTCGAACGGGGACCTCGCGCTGTGATTGGCTGAACTGATGGGGACTGTGGGGTTGGGTTTTGGTAAACCTGGCGGAGGTGATGGGGTGTCGCTTGGTAATATCTGTAGAGAGAAAAAAATATATATCAATTTCGAAGGCGCCCGAAACGCGCTGGGATTTGGAAAGTGACGCGTTTTAAGCGCCATCTGGTGGTCAAGTACACGTTTTCCAGAAACAGCGCCACCCCAGACCATAGGTGGCGCCTGGTATTGTAGATCTATAATATCACACGAGCGTGAAACGCGTCAGTAACTCAGTCTATGCCCTTAGAGGAGGAGACACAGTAGGTCCGCGCACTTACCTGTTGTATGTTATCGCCGTTCCCTATACTCAACGACTCCGTTGACTTGTCGACAGAACTGAAAAGGAAGCAGAGGACGCGGTTATAATATGGCAGGGGAAACCGCTCTAGGACCCCCACAACTGGGATAGAGGGGGGCTCCATCCTGGTGAGAGGAGGGGACATATTCCCCACCAGATTGACACCTCCATTCACATCTAAAAGTTTATTGCAGATGAAATCTGGTGCATTGTGGGAGGTCAGGTGACAGTTATGCCGATTACAGTTAAGCCGCTAGGTCACATGACTGCAGGGGGGGGGGGGGGTGGAGCTAACCAACTGCTTTTTCAAATTGTTAAATTTAAAGTGAACGGAGGAAACAAAGGATATAAAAGTTACTGTGATTTGAAGACAGGTGACGCACCTTCCCGTCTGCAGCCCAAAAATTTCCCAAATCTACATAAATTCTAAAAATAAAATTCAACTAAAAAGTAGGGGATTTTCTGGTCCCAAACCAAACATGTCGAAGCAGAAACATACGTCTGTAGGTACAATACAGTTACATGACGTGTCATTATAAACAAGCAAATCAGCCTCCAAGTGCTCTGGAGGCGGGGCCTCATTTAGCAAGAGAGTCTCAGGTGCGCTATCGCTTCTAGAATCCCCACCCCTTGTAACGACACTTTCACCTCGCCCACATCTCTGCTACTTGGAGGCAAATCTGGCAATGTAAAGCAGCTTATAAGTGCACTGGGGGCGGGGCCAGCTGTCCTAATTTGCATACAGATCGCTTGAATTGCTCTAGAATTGCGGCTTAATGCGGTTGTGATTCGCATTTCTCATCATCTATGTCATGGCTGCCTATATATATAAAAAAAAAATCTCCAAATTGGTCCCCGCCTCCAGGGCACTTAAAGGCTAATTTGCATATCCACTTAAAAGTCAAATATCTCTGTTGTTTCATCAGTTTGTGACCACAAAGATATCTTTCTGTTCCTACTAAAAGTCTCTACCAGGCACCATTAAGGTCCCCCCCCCCCCCCGATGATTTCCTTTAAATTCCTTTAATCCGGAAATTCTGATAATCCGCCATTTAAATGATGTGACTTGTACATTGTTACAGAACTACAGCAGCAAAAATATACAAAACACTAAGATGAAGGAGGATACATGAAGGAGAATGAGTAGGAGCTGTGTTAGTCCTCCCCTTTAAGTCCCGCCTATTAGTAGAGTCACGGTCGGGTGTAGGTGAGAGGTTAGTGCCCTCTATAGCGATGGTATAGACACTATGAGAGGGGCGGCCTGACCCCCGGTTGGGTTAGTTGGCACCATCTGAGAGGGGTGCAAAGACGACTAAATAGAGGATGAGGCTGGAGAAATGGTGCCACAGGGGACCACTAGGGGGGCGCTGAGCAGAGGGTAAACTCACTCAATTGATGCACATACATAGCAATATAGCACAGCATGATACAAGACAGCTAGTCACTGACAGCAAGCAGGGTGAAGGGTGGTTCGGCGATTATTTAAAGGGCATGTCCAGCACAGGTCTAACGCATGATGTGTCAGACATCCCCTTTGAGAATACTAGAAAGTTTTTGAACTCAAAATTTTAAAATTTGTTAAGATCTCTGCTGGCAGTCAGTGAAAGAAAGGACCGTTTACAGCAAGAGGATAAAAGCTGAACTGTGACTGTAGGAGTCACAGCACTGGTCAGAGTGTGCTAACTGATACGTTGTAACGGATTCTCAGCAGATTTTGAGGTTTCCGTTCACTGACCGCAAGAAGAGATGTTAAAAAGGTGTTAAAAAATGCATATATGTATGATACAGAACTCTTTAAAGGAAATATACCGCATGGGTGCAAATCTTTTAAAGTAAGCATTTGTTTTCGGCTTCTCATAGCTGTTTACGAAAAAAAAAAAAAAAAAAAAAAAAAAAAAAAAAAAAAAGAGTCTCTTAAAATTACGCAGACGAGCCTCAGGGGCTCCAGTCTAGCCTGGAATGGTGAGCGGAAGGGGCTCCTGTGATGTAATCCTTCAAGCCTCCCATTCAGTGAGGGAGGAGACGGATGTAAACGCCGAATGGAGATGTGAATATTTATCAGACGAATATTTATCACTGGAGCCCCTGAGGCTCGTTTGCGCAAAAGAGGTTTTTCTCAAAAACAAAGCTGTTAGAAGCAAAAATAAGTGCGCTTGGTTTAGAAGCGCTGCACCAATGTGTTAAAAATTTCCCTTTAAAGGGGTTGTCCAATTTCGGGAACTTCCACAGATGTGGGTTCTGCAGAGAAGTAGAGCTGCTATACCACTTCCTGGCCACTAGATGGTGTAAGGAGTCTGTGCAGGTCTCTCTACGATGGTGCTGTGCCACCCCTCTAAAAGGGTTGCCACAAAAATTCC
The DNA here is from genome assembly GCF_040894005.1 of Engystomops pustulosus. NCBI lineage: Eukaryota > Metazoa > Chordata > Amphibia > Anura > Leptodactylidae > Engystomops > Engystomops pustulosus. The sequence continues at coordinate 12,265,096 of NC_092414.1, forward strand.
AAAAAACAGCACCATACCCCCCTCCCCCTCCAGGTTGTGCCTGGTAATGCAACCCATAGAGCCAAGCTGCAATACCTGGCACAGTCCATCGATAAGGGTGGCGCCATTCTAGGAAGCAGCCATTTTTTCGCAATCATGAACAACCCCTTTAAGGGTTCATGCATCTATAAAACCTATATTCCAGAGCGTGTGCATCAGATCAGAGCCCCCCCTGGTGGTCACCGTCTCGTAGCTGCAGTTTCGGGGTGATCCAAAGAAGGAAAAAAAACTTTTTTAAAGAAAAACTCTACGTACCTTGCATCATCGTCCTCCACCACCCTGCCAAATTTGGAAACATTATGCTCTGCGGCATCCCAAAACAGCCTAAAAATTTTTGAGAAACAGGATTTTTTTTTTTTTTTTTTTAAAGCGGTGAGGTGGGGGGGGGGGGGGGTTTAAAAAGAAAACAAAAATAATAAAATGTAATAGGGGGAGGGGCTACATCTAGAGAAACCGGGTCAGAAAGTCGAGAAGTTCTCCCAGAGTTCACGTAAAGTCGGTAACTGACGCCTATTTCTAACATACAGGAAAGTGGTATCCCGCTAGGAAGGAGCGGAGCCATAGTGGAGCCTCTCAGCCAATCAGCATCACACTGGGAGGTCTACTCCGCGCTGATTGGTTGAGGGTAACTGTATAAGGCTCCTCCCAAAAGGTCTTCTTCAGTCGGATGCCAGACATCGTATACTCAGGACCAATCTCTGGTCCTAGGGCCCTGTACTTCCAATTTCTTTCTAATTTTAGGAACTAAGATATTTTGGGGAAATTTGGGATTTTCTCCCAAGTATCAGCTAACTATCAATTTGGAAGACCCTAGTGTGGGGCGTATATACATACCATCTACAGATTAAAAAGAACCCGTCAGCAGGCATAACTATACAGCCGGTGCTATGTACTGTCCCTGGAGAGATGTGTAAGCAGACCTTTGTGTATGTTGTTAGTAGCAGCAGGACTGTGATATATGGATTTATATTCCAGGATTGTACGGAAGACATGTCCTCACACTGTTGTTCTGTGCTCCGTGCAACCAGTGTTATGTATTGACCCTAGACAAATGTGTAAAATCATACCTTTGTGTATACTGTTAGTAGCAGCAGGACTGTGAAAAAAAGTATGGATTTATATTCCAGGATTATACTGAGGGTTTGCCCTCACACAGCTGTGCTCTCTGCAGCCAGTGTTGGTTAATCCCACTGGAGAGATGTGTGTGTGTGTGTGCGCGCGAGCGTGTGCGGTTAGTAGCAGCAGGACTGTAAAATATGGCCTTGCACTCTAGGATTGTACTGGAGGGGGGTGTCCTCACACAGCTGTGCTCTTGGTTCTGTGCATTAAACTGTTAAACAGCCTTTTAATGCTAAAAAAAAAAACAAAAAAAAAACATTGTACACTTTAATAATCAGTAAGAGCTGAGGAAACTCTGCTCTGTCAAGCAGTGCAATGCAAAGGTCCTTAGAGCACAGCAGTGTGAGGACCCACCGCCACCAGGGTACTTTGAGACACTACAATGTTGGAATATCAATCCATTGTCTCCAGACCAGATTCCATTTACAACAAGCAGTGAAACATTTACATTCTATAGTTTAGGATTGTAGCTTCTTCAAAGTGAATTGTGGGTGTGTCCTCACACTGCTGTGCTCTGGGCCCTCTGTATTGAGCTGCTCCACAGCTGTGACTATAGTAGTATTCAACCAGTTTTTAGTCACAGCAGAGGGAAGTGCCCGGAGAGCAGTTGAATGCAGTTGAGAGCTAAGGGCACAGCAGTGTGAGGACACAATATAAATGGATATATACTAATGTATAATTAATCATGGGTGAGATATCAGCTTTTGTATGGTCAAACCTGCTGACAGGTTCCTTCTAAAGTGAATGAAACACCCGGCAGGGCAGTCTTCCTGAAAGGAGGAGTAATGGGGAACAAATTGCCCCCCATGTACCCAACGAGATGGGAGGAGTCAGAGGTGGAATGAGGTGACATGGGAAGAGGTGGGACAAGACATGATGGAGCACGAAGATGAAGGGGAGAAGAGGGAGAAGGAGAGCTGGGGGGTGTAAGAAGAGCGAACCACCCGAAAAAAAAGAGAAGAGGTATCTCCATTACCCAAAGTCTGAGTCGTGACCGTCTGGAGTCAAGTGGTCGGGGTCTAAGCCATTGTCTAATATGGGCGGCGACTTTCTGTGTTCCAGTGTTAACCCATTGCTGGATCTGCTCGTGCTCTGTAATGATGGCCACGCCTCTCTGTTATTACTGTTGGGTCTAAAAAAATAAAAATTAAATAAGGGAAAAAAAAAAAAAAACAGGAAAGAAAAAAAAAAAAAACCAAGAGGAAATTAAAACCAGAAAATGCAAAAAAAAAAAAAAAAAATTAATCTAAAAAAAAAGGAAAAAAAAAACAAAAACAAACCAGGAGGAGTCTGAAGTCTCAGAAGTCAGGAGCGGGGGATTGTCACAAGGTCGGGCTTAAAAACTCTGTGCTGCTTTCCCTTCCACACACTCCCTGGCTGTCAACGATCCTCCCAAATCATTGCTCACACCCCTGCTGAAATACTCTGTGCTGCTCCCCCTGGCTGTCAACGGACCTCGTACATCAGCCCTCACCTGAAATACTCTGTGCTGCTTCCCCTGGCTGTCAAAGGACCTCGTAAATCAGCCCTCACTCACCTGCTGAAATACTCTGTGCTGCTTCCCCTACCTTATGCCGCGTGGCTGTCAATCGTCCTCAATCATTGCTCACTCTCCTGCTGAAATACTCTGTGCTGCTGATGGGAGAACCATCCGTTGGTTATCCTTCTATATACATCTTTCCCTGTTGTATACAGATCCGCCTCCTCTCCTGAAATACTCTGTGCTGCTGGAGGAGATTGTGATTCTTTCATTCTCAGCACAGTATTTCGTACTCACTCGCTGCCCATCAGTCCAATCTTAAGTGACATTATCAGGTCTGAAATGCTCTGTGCTGCTGTGGATGCTTTACATCCTATCCATTCCTCCTCACCTCAAGATCAGGTCCCTGTCCCATATCACCCTGCACTTGCCATTACCGAAACACACACTCCTAAAATACTCTGTGCTGCTGGATCCACCCTGTAAAAGGAAATCTCCCATTTTCGATGTACCAGGGACACTTACTCATAGATCCGGGCACCGTGGAAATCATCTTATATTTATTATCCAGGTCCTCCTTCCTTCGATAATCAACTTTTAAAATTATGCTAATAATGCTGCTATGTTCCTGCGGGCTGTAGCTGCACAGGCTGTTACACTGTTTCCCCCTTCCCGTTGCCTGCTGTAATCACAAAGCAGCAGAGGAAGTTTCAGCAAAAACAGAGGGAGAGGGAAGTGCTGCTGCACAGTGTAACAGCCAGTAAAGCTACGACATGGAGGGGCTCTGGTAACACCCCCCCCCCCCCAAAACTTTTCTGGTTCATTAGCATAATTTAAAAAGTTGATTTTAGAAGGGAGGAGGCCATGGATAACACATGTAAGAAGATTACCACAGTCCCGGTGCCTGGATCTATGAGTAATGTCCCTGGTTTATCAGGATGGATTCTGATTGGAGATTTCCTTTGATGTATCTCACGATCATCAGACATTCCGGATCACCAGACATTCCGGATCATCAAACGGTGACACAAATTGACTAAAAAAACAAAGAAAAATCGGACGCTCTCTCGTGCCTTCTCTTTTTAATGAATATAACTCTAATCTCTCCCTGTTCAGTCTTCTGGCGGATTATCAGATTCTCTGGATTATCAGGAGTCACTGCACGCGGCCCCTGCAACTGGAAAAGCCCAGATGTGACAATGAGGAACTCATCAGACTTACATTCTGTCTGTATCTACGCTTCCCCTTAAAGGGGAACTCCGGACATCGTTAGTACTTACATTGTATACAATTTCCAGCTGATGCAGTTTTGTCCTCCGTTCACACAGAAAGTGGCCTTCGGAAATTTTGATAAGCGAATAAAACAATGCATTGTGGGAGCTCAGATCACCCGGTCACATGACGCTTTGGGTGTGAGCGGAGGACAAAAGGTGACAATAGTCCAAGTGGAGAAAAGTTTTGATTAAGTTTCCAAACTTTTCTGTAACTTTGTCTCGATTTGCCCAGTTCTTTAACCCTCTGTATCCCGAGTTTGCGGTTGCTATACCACCGATGGCCTGCAGGTGGCAGTGTGCGACCAGTACAGTATACAAGGACTATTGCAATAGGGGCAGTGAAGCTTTTACAGCCCCATTAAGAACAAGGTCAATAAAAGGAGACTATCAATTAGAAGACGAGAACATCAGGGGCATCACGTGACCCCCGGCCGCTCACAGACGGGAAAGTGGCGCCACCCCAGTACTTACACATCGCACCTCTGCAGGGGCGTTACTTTGTTTTTGTTCTTGTCAACTGTACCCGTAGACAACTGTAAGAAGTTAGGATTTAGTTTGTAGAGTTCCTGAAGCAGCTTCTGCTCGTATTCCTGATGTTTCCCCGCCTGCAGGAAGAGGAAAGGGGAGCGGCGTTAGTCGCAACGCTCTGCAGGGGGCGGTCACAGAACAACAAAAGAGACAAAACATCGCTAGACTCATCACTTGCTCATCAGACTGACGAGGAGGAAAGGGAGGGTCTAGAAGGGGGAAAGGGAGGGCCTAGAAGGGGGAAGAGAAGATGGGAAAGACAATGGACAAGGAAAAGGTGGATGTGAAAGTCAGGAAGCAGTTCATGTGTATAATCCGGCTTGTAGCCAGGTCCCTGCTCTCCTCCATGTCTGCTAGTTAGTATTACAATGTATAGATATGGGTGGGACACAAAGCCCCATCCATGTGATGTATACATTGTCTGTGGCAGATCCATGATCAGTATCACACAGGACACTGTACAGATATATGTATAGATATATGGGGTGGGGGGGCTCCATGTGCTGTATACATCATGTGCTATGAGCGGTAGCCGGTATTACATAGCATAATGTATAGATATAAGAATCTAATCAGCAATGATGGGACAGCACATGTCTGACACCTGGCTGTGTCCTGCGCCGTGGCTCTAGTACGTGGACTCACCTGCATTTCTTCCTTTGTGAAGCTGGCCGCCTCGTCCCCCAGCTCGTGTAGGTACATACAGTCTGGCTTTGGGCACTGCATATTTTTTAAGAAATAACTGCAGTATTTCGTAGTACCTAAAGACGCCTGCAGGGGGGAGAAGAGAGACGGTGCTGTTACTGGAGCCAAAGCATAACCTTATCCTACACATAGGTGCTATTACATAATGCAAGCTGGGACGTCTGAGGGCATGTGCTCACACTGCTGTGCACTCAGCTCTCTGCATTGACATTTCGCATAGTGGTTTTGTACTAAGCCTTTAAAAAAAAGTGAGGTCAATCTTGGAGTATAAATCTATATACCACAGTCCTGCTTCTACTAATAACATACACATAGGTATGATTACACATATATCCAGGGGCAACACTGAATACTGGCTACAGAGAGCACAGAGCACAGCAGTGTGAGGACTACCAGTAAATCCTGGATTAATCCATATTTCACAGTCCAGCTTCTACTAATACCATACACAGATGGTCTGATTACACATCTCTCCAGGGACAATACCCAACAATGGCTGTAGTCTGTACGGTCACCTTTCCCCTATAAGATCGCTGCTTGCTGTCAGTGGATGGAAACACTCAGCTTCCTCTTACAGTGCAGTCTTATTGCACTACAGTGCAGTCATATGACAGCAAGCAGAGATCTTGAAAACCATCTATCTTTCCATACATACAAACAAAACTTTGCTGTAATAAAATTTACAACATCCTCCAGATCCCGAAGTAGGTGCATGTGGCGAACTACTACTCCCATCATTCCAGGGCATGCTGGGAATTGTAATTTAGTAACTGCTTGAAAAAAACCCACAATACGATTCATTGGAAGGAAAAACAGAAGGAAAAGAAAAAATAATAAAAAAAAAAAAAATTCCAGCATAAAAGAAGAGAACAAATCCATAGCGGAAACAAAAGCGCCTCCTCTCTCGTGCGCCTTCACGGCACAATGTAACGACACCGCTGCGAGCACAAGCGCCATTGTCATCAGTGTAACGGGCATGCTGGGGCGGGCATCGTTACTACACCGAGGGGGGGGGGGCGCGCGTGCCAATGTCGTAGGAGGCCCTGCACGGATTTTACCTGGAATCCCTGCAAAAAAACCTGGAATGCTTCTACTTAACCCATTGGGGACCAGGAAGAATTTCAATTCTCTGCATCACAGCACAAGGACGGCCCCTGCCGCTCTGATCTGTCATAGTGGTCGGGTCTGGTATTGCAGGATCGAGGATAAGAGCCTCATGTCTAGGGGAGTCAAGGACCCCCAGACAATACCCCATTCACTTCTATGAGGCAGTTCTGCCCCCTAGAGGTGAGGGCTTAGCACAAACTCCTTCTCCTGACTGATACTGGCCACTTAAAGGTGAAGTGCAGAAATAGAAAAAAATGGCTGCCGTCTTGCAGGGCTGCGTTCGATGCTCCATTATGTTTTTGCAATGCTGGACAACCCCTTTAAGGACTTCATTCTCTGGAGAGCTGTGAAGTCATACCTACCGGCTGTATGCCTCAATGCACAGAGCGCAGCAGTGTGAGGACATGATACAATCGTGGAATATAAATCTATATTTCACAGTCCTGCTGCTACTAACATAGAAAAAAGGCATGATTACACATCTCTCCAGGGACAACACCCAACACTGTTTGCACAGAGCACAGCAGTGTGAGGACATGCCTACAATACAGTCCTAGAATATAAAGCAATTATTCATAGTCCTGCTGCTATTATCAACATACGTAAAGGTATGATGATCACACATCTCTCCAGGCACAATAGTGACTGCAGAGAGCACAGCAGTGTGAGGACAAGCCTCCAGTACAATGCCATTATTCATAATACTGCTGCTACTATCAACATACGTAAAGGTATGATGATTACGGATCTAAAACACTGGCTGCACAGAGCACAGCAGTGTGAGGACAAGCCGCCAAGACAGTCCTAGAATATAAAGTCATTATTCATAGCCCTGCTGCTACTATCAACGTACGTAAAGGTATGATGATCACACATCTCTCCAGGCACAATAGTGACTGCAGAGAGCACAGCAGTGTGAGGACATGCCCCCAGTACAATCCTGGAACACAAAGCCATCTATCACAGTCCTGCTGCTACTAACCCCACACACACACATAAAAGGTCTATATATCAGTTGTATCGGGTCGGCCATGATATCTGTGACATTACCTTTAGCGTCCGGCCGTCTACTACCACGTTGTTGACACATTGTATAGCGCGGAGTGCGTCTTCTGACCGGATGTATGTGACGTACGCGCTGGCACTTGGACCCTGGAAGAGAAGCAAAAAAGAAAAAAAAAAAAGTTTTCAAAAACTTTTTCATAAAGCGCCTTGTGTTCTGGTTCAACTCCGTCCTTATGACCTCTTCAAGGGGTCGTCTCATTAGGAAGACAGATAATAGTACGTGAATGGACACTCCCCCTTAAAGGGGCTTCCAAAATTAGAAAAACACGGCTGCTGCTGCTGCGTAGTTATAGCGATTAGTGCAGATCTGTAATTCCACCTGTAGACAGTGGTGGCGCTGCATTAGCCGCTGCATTTGTATGCTGACAATGTCATAGACCTCTGTGTCCAGGACATTCGGGGGGAGAGGTCGTGGGTCTTATCTGCAGACATTATGGGATGGGAATGAATGAGGTTTCAAAACATGTTAGAAATCTTCTTATGGACACAGTGATTGCAATATTACAGGGATGGGGGAGCTCCGCCCCGTGCCAAGTGCCATAGGAGCGCAGCATTACAGGGGCGGTTTTCTAGATCTCTGCTTGCTGTCAAACAGGGAGCTTCATTGTTTACTTCCTGTGGATAAGAACAGGTCCCTGATCATGTGATATAACGAGGCCTGCGCCTGTGTGACATCACATGATTGGGGATATAACGAGACCTGCACCAATGTGATGCCACATGACCGGGGACATAAACCTTGGAGCCTTGGAAAGCTGGGTGACGGCCGGTGTACATTCTGTATTATCGGTCTCCTAGACTTGGAGGACACCCACCTGTGAGCCTGCATAGGATGTGCTGTTGTTGATTACAACTTTGTGTATTTTCCCAAACTTCCCAAAATATTCTGGCCTTTTTAAAACCTGCGGAAGAGAGAAATTACATTAATAGGCCTTAACATGCAATAAGAGTTCTTAAAGGGATTTTTTTTTTTTTGAGAAGTCATCCTCACCTACCTTCACGACTCCGTTAAAGGGGCTGTCCGGAGGTTGGTAAACATGTTTACTTACAAAAAAACAGCGCCACCACCTAAGCGTGGTTAGAACCGGTATTGCAGCTCAGCTGTATAGAGATGAATGGAGCTTAGTTGCAATAACACAACCAACCTATGATCAGGAGAGGAGCTGTTTTTTTGGAAAAAAAGCGCCTTGTTTTTTTAACTTATGGACAACCCCTTTAACGATTTTGGCATCGATGTTAGATGGGAGGGGATCTGACAACTGGAAACCACACAATGTGCTGATATAAGTGCAGCCTGTGGATGGAGGTGGAAGGACACAACAGCGCCACCCACTGCATAGTGGCCAGGCTGGGGTACTGCAGTACCTGCGGGTGGTGGAACCCCCTATAAACCTACCTCTGGGTCTGCGAGGCGTTGTGAGAGGCCCACTACAAAGACTAGGTTCTTCTGCACCACGCGCACGCTGGCCAGATGTTTGCGGTTTTCGGAGATCTTCTGTTTGCGTTCGTTCTGTTTCTGCTTCTTTTCATTCTTTATCCTCTGCAGTTCTTCCTGGGAGAGGGGTTTGTAGACGGCGGGGTCTTCTGGATATGGCTGAGGGAGGAGAGAGGCAACGTGAGCGTCGCTTTACTTATATAATGGGGGGCTGTCCGCTGACCCCCAAGAGATAATGGCATATCCTGGTAACATATGTAAGATAGGAGTTCCCCTTTAAGGGCTGTGTGGTTGGATGAAACTGATGTATTTCCAGGACTGACAGTAACAACCTATCAAAGCTCAATGTATCAACGTGGTCAATGGTGCATGTATTTATATTTCAGGATTTTAATGTGGATGCATCCTCACACTGCTGAGCTCTGAGGTCTCTGCATTGAGCATTGGACAATTTTGGATTTATATTTCAGGATTGTAATGTGGACATATCCTCACACTGCTGAGCTCTGAGCTCTCTGCATTGAGTATTGGACAATTTTGGATTGATATTTCAGGACTGTAATGTGGACGTATCCTCACACTGCTGAGCTCTGAGCTCTCTGCAGTAAGAATTAGACAATTTTGGATTTATATTTCACGATTGTAATGTGGACGTATCCTCACACTGCTGAGCTCTCTGCATTGAGTATTGGACAATTTTGGATTGATATTTCAGGATTGTAATGTGGACGTACCCTCACACTGCTGAGCTCTGAGCTCTCTGCATTAAGAATTAGACAATTTTGGATTGATATTTCAGGATTGTACTTGGAACCGCGGGGAGGTCTGTAGAGCAAATCAATGCAGAGAGCCAAGGGCACAGCAGTGTAAGGACACAACCTTCAGTACAATACTGGGAACATAAACCCATATATCACAGCCCTGCTGCTACTAACATACACAGCTGTAAGATTACAAATCTCTCCAAGGGACAATACCTAACACTGGCTGCAGAGAGCTCAGAGAACAGCATTGTGATTACACCCGCGCAATACGGTCCTGGAATATAAATCCACATTTCACAGTCCTGCCTCTACTAACAGCATACACCAAGGGCTGATTAAATCTCTCCAGAGACTATACCTGGACTATACCATGGAGACAGCTAAGAGCACAGCAGTGTTAGGACACGCGGTGTAGTCAGGACTCACCTTTCTGCATGCGGGGCAGAGCCCGTTCTCGTCTGTGCGTATGCGGTGCCAGCAGAAGCGGCAGATCTGATAGCCGCACGTGCAGGGGAAGAAATTGATGTCGTCGATTTCCAGCGGCTCCATGCACAGGGGGCACTCCACGGGGTCCTCCTTCACATCGGGGCTGCGGGACATCTTTCTGGGATCCCAAAAACGGAGAAGGAAAGCAAAACAAAACCAAAAATGTAGGTTTTCCAGGCTGAGAAATAATTTAGTGAAAATTAAAAATCCGTGACACAGTAATCTGGAAGAGAAGAAGAGGAGACACCAGGGGGTTAGTCAGGATTATAGGATGGGGATACTGGGGGGTAATAATATGCAGGTAATGCCCCCCCATCCTAAAACAAGGAGCCTCAGTAATAAGTGGACGGCAACGGGAGACCGCAGTAGGATCGGAGCAGTTAGTGAGGGCACTCAAGTGGGAGGGGGGCGTGGTATGACCGGAGCGGTAAGAGGGAGGGGGGCGTGGTATGACCGGAGCGGTAAGAGGGAGGGGGGCACGGTATGACCGGAGCGGTAAGAGGGAGGGGGGCACGGTATGACCGGAGCGGTAAGAGGGAGGGGGGCACGGTATGACCGGAGCGGTAAGAGGGAGGGGGGCACGGTATGACCGGAGCGGTAAGAGGGAGGGGGGCACGGTATGACCGGAGCGGTAAGAGGGAGGGGGGCACGGTATGACCGGAGCGGTAAGAGGGAGGGGGGCACGGTATGACCGGAGCGGTAAGAGGGAGGGGGGCACGGTATGACCGGAGCGGTAAGAGGGAGGGGGGCACGGTATGACCGGAGCGGTAAGAGGGAGGGGGGCACGGTATGACCGGAGCGGTAAGAGGGAGGGGGGCACGGTATGACCGGAGCGGTAAGAGGGAGGGGGGCACGGTATGACCGGAGCGGTAAGAGGGAGGGGGGCACGGTATGACCGGAGCGGTAAGAGGGAGGGGGGCACGGTATGACCGGAGCGGTAAGAGGGAGGGGGGCACGGTATGACCGGAGCGGTAAGAGGGAGGGGGGCACGGTATGACCGGAGCGGTAAGAGGGAGGGGGGCACGGTATGACCGGAGCGGTAAGAGGGAGGGGGGCACGGTATGACCGGAGCGGTAAGAGGGAGGGGGGCACGGTATGACCGGAGCGGTAAGAGGGAGGGGGGCACGGTATGACCGGAGCGGTAAGAGGGAGGGGGGCACGGTATGACCGGAGCGGTAAGAGGGAGGGGGGCACGGTATGACCGGAGCGGTAAGAGGGAGGGGGGCATGGTATGGCTGAAGCGGTAAGAGGGGAGGGGTGACATGGTATGACCGGAGCGGTGAGAGGTGACATGGTATGACCGGAGCGGTGAGAGGGGAGAGGTGACATGGTATGACCGGAGCGGTGAGAGGGGAGGGGTGACATGGTATGACCGGAGCGGTGAGAGGGGAGGGGTGACATGGTATGGCCGGAGCGGTGAGAGGGGAGGGGTGACATGGTATGACCGGAGCGGTGAGAGGGGAGGGGTGACACGGTATGACCGGAGCGGTGAGAGGGGAGGGGTGACATGGTATGACCGGAGCGGTGAGAGGGGAGGGGTGACATGGTATGACCGGAGCGGTGAGAGGGGAGGGGGGCACGGTATGACCTGTACAGTTCAGCAGGATTAGGCGCACACATATTAGGAATCCAGAGCTCCTCTCACCACAGTCCTTATGAGAAAGAATCTGATCACTAAGGCCGGGCTATGGATACATTGTAACCAGTGTATACAGCAGTCACCGGGGGCACAATCCTTCCTGTCTTACCAATCAGATTCCTGGAAGACAAAGCCGGACCCTCCTATGCTGACCATACAGTGGTCTCATAACCTGAGCGAGGACCCCGGAGAGATGCTGAAGAGCTGGAGGGGATCTGCCCCCAATGTAAGAGGGAATGGAGTGTAGGGACACATATTGTTATCAACGTTCTCAAGCAAATTCTGATAATCTCATATCCACAGCATATGTAATAAATAGGAAATGATTCATGTACCCCCCCCCCCCCCCCACCAAATGTAAATTGATAAATATTCCCACACAGATACAAATCCTCTTCCAACCAGGAATGGTTAATGTGACACAGATTCAGGCCCTCAGATTCTCCCGAAGTCATAGCAACCGGAGAGACACAGGAGGACAATGTACAGCACAGAAAGCCTTTCACTGGTACCGAGCGCATCACCAGGGGAGAGGAACCAGCCCAACACAGGAGGGGGCAGCAAGGGTTAAATAAGACCCTACTAACCGCACAGAGGAGGGGGCGGTATTATAGTAGTTATATTCCTGTACATAGGGGGCAGTATTATAGTAGTTATATTCCTGTACATAGGGGGCGGTATTATAGTAGTTATATTCCTGTACATAGGGAGCAGTATTATAGTAGTTATATTCCTGTACATAGGGGGCAGTATTATAGTAGTTATATTCCTGTACATAGGGGGCAGTATTATAGTAGTTATATTCCTGTACATAGGGGGCAGTATTATAGTAGTTATATTCTTGTACATAGGGGGCAGTATTATAGTAGTTATATTCCTGTACATAGGGGGCAGTATTATAGTAGTTATATTCCTGTACATAGGGGGCGGTATTATAGTAGTTATATTCTTGTACATAGGGGGCAGTATTATAGTAGTTATATTCCTGTACATAGGGGGCAGTATTATAGTAGTTATATTCTTGTACATAGGGAGCAGTATTATAGTAGTTATATTCCTGTACATAGAGGGCAGTATTATAGTAGTTATATTCCTGTACATAGGGGGCAGTATTATAGTAGTTATATTCTTGTACATAGGGGGCAGTATTATAGTAGTTATATTCTTGTACATAGGGGGCAGTATTATAGTAGTTATATTCCTGTACATAGGAGACAGTATTATAGTAGTTATATTCCTGTACATAGGAGACAGTATTATAGTAGTTATATTCCTGTACATAGGAGGCAGTATTATAGTAGTTATATTCCTGTACATAGGGGCAGTATTATAGTAGTTATATTCTTGTACATAGGGGGCAGTATTATAGTAGTTATATTCTTGTACATAGGGGGCAGTATTATAGTAGTTATATTCTTGTACATAGGGGGCAGTATTATAGTAGTTATATTCCTGTACATAGGGGACAGTATTATAGTACAGGCGGTCCCCTACTTAAGGACACCCGACTTACAGACAACCCATAGTTACAGACGGACCCCTCTGCCCCCTATGACCCCTGGTGAAGCTCTCTGGATGCTTTACTATAGTCCCAGACTGCAATGATCAGCTGTAAGGTGTCTGTAATGAAGCTTTATTGATAATCCTTGGTCCAATTACAGCAAAAATTTTGAAACTCCAATTGTCACCGGGGCAAAAAAAAAAAAAATGTCTAGAACTTCAATTATAAAATATACAGTTTCGACTTACATACAAATTCAACTTAAGAACAAACCCCCAGTCCCTATCTTGTACGTAACCCGGGGACTGCCTGTAGTTATATTCCTGTACATAGGGGGCAGTATTATAGTAGTTATATTCCTGTACATAGGGGGCAGTATTATAGTAGTTATATTCCTGTACATAGGGGGCAGTATTATAGTAGTTATATTACTGTACATAGGGGGCAGTATTATAGTAGTTATATTCCTGTACATAGGGGCAGTATTATAGTAGTTATATTCCTGTACATAGGGGGCAGTATTATAGTAGTTATATTCTTGTACATAGAGGGCAGTATTATAGTAGTTATATTCTTGTACATAGGGGGCAGTATTATAGTAGTTATATTCCTGTACATAGGGGGCAGTATTATAGTAGTTATATTCCTGTACATAGGGGGCAGTATTATAGTAGTTATATTCTTGTACATAGGGGGCAGTATTATAGTAGTTATATTCTTGTACATAGGGGGCAGTATTATAGTAGTTATATTCCTGCACATAGAGGCAGTATTATAGTAGTTATATTACTGTACATAGGGGGCAGTATTATAGTAGTTATATTCTTGTACATAGGGGGCAGTATTATAGTAGTTATATTCCTGTACATAGGGGGCAGTATTATAGTAGTTATATTCCTGTACATAGGGGGCAGTATTATAGTAGTTATATTCTTGTACATAGGGGGCAGTATTATAGTAGTTATATTCCTGTACATAGGGGGCAGTATTATAGTAGTTATATTCTTGCACATAGGGGCAGTATTATAGTAGTTATATTCCTGTACATAGGGGGCAGTGTTATAGTAGTTATATTCCTGTACATAGGGGGCAGTATTATAGTAGTTATATTCCTGTACATAGGGGGCAGTATCATAGTAGTTATATCCTTGTACATAGGGGGCAGTATAATATATATATATATATATATATATCACTTCCTTACAGGTGACAGCAGTCGGACGCTCTCTCGGGTCACATGAGTAGAGGTGTTTTCTGTATGAGATCATGAGATAAAGTCTTAAGGAATTTCCCAGCACAAGTAGTAGAAGCTGTGAAGCTGACATGTTATGTTGCTATTAGATCATGAAGTCTATAATACGTCACATTAAAGCATCTACTGATCTATCGGCAGAACCCACCATGCAGCCATAGGAAGACCCCCCGGTCCTATACAACAAGAAGAAGGAGAACCCCTCCCCCCCAGGGCTTCTTGTTATCTTAGGATAAAATCTAGAAACAGATATGGACCAACTTTCCTTTAGTCTGAATAAGGACAGTTCTTATTAAAGACCACCCGGACCCCCAGCCCCAGAGAGAGGAATGTGATGAGTGGAGGGAAGTTACACAGACTTCTCCTGGGGGACAGGAATGCAGAGCGGAGAATAACTTACAGGACAGGTAGTAAAAATGTCACCACAGAAAAGCGCCAACAACATTACCATAACAATAGAGGTAAAACACGTACTAGAGGGTCAGCTCCTCCTGCTCTATAACAGGCTGCCTGCAGATAGGACACTATGTACAATCTGCTCACCTCCTCCTGCTCTATGACATGCTGCCTGCAGATAGGACACTATGTACAATCTGCTCAGCTCCTCCTGCTCTATAACATGCTGCCTGCAGATAGGACACTATGTACAGTCTGCTCAGCTCCTCCTGCTCTATAACATGCTGCCTGCAGATAGGACACTATGTACAATCTGCTCAGCTCCTCCTGCTCTATAACATGCTCCCTGCAGATAGGACACTATGTACAATCTGCTCTGCTCCTCCTGCTCTATAACATGCTGCCTGCAGATAGGACACTATGTACAATCTGCTCAGCTCCCCCTGCTCTATAACATGCTGCCTGCAGATAGGACACCATGTACAATACTTTCCGCTCCTCCTGTTCTATAACATGCTGCCTGCAGATAGGACACTATGTACAATCTGCTTAGCTCCTCCTGCTCTATAACATGCTCCCTGCAGATAGGACACTATGTACAATCTGCTCTGCTCCTCCTGCTCTATAACATGCTGCCTGCAGATAGGACACTATGTACAATCTGCTCAGCTCCCCCTGCTCTATAACATGCTGCCTGCAGATAGGACACTATGTACAATCTGCTCAGCTCCTCCTGCTCTATAACATGCTGCCTGCAGATAGGACACTATACACAATGTGCTCAGCTCCTCCTGCTCTATAACATGCTCCCTGCAGATAGGGCACTCTGTGCAATCTGCTCAGCTCCTCCTGCTCTATAACAGGCTGCATGCAGATAGGACACTATGTACAATCTGCTCAGCTCCTCCTGCTCTATAACATGCTGCCTGCAGATAGGACACTATGTACAGTCTGCTCAGCTCCTCCTGCTCTATAACATGCTGCCTGCAGATAGGACACTATGTACAATCTGCTCAGCTCCTCCTGCTCTATAACATGCTGCCTGCAGATAGGACACTATGTACAATCTGCTCAGCTCATCCTGCTCTATAACATGCTGCCTGCAGATAGGACACTATGTACAATGTGCTCAGCTCCTCCTGCTCTATAACATGCTGCCTGCAGATAGGACACTATGTACAATACTTTCCGCTCCTCCTGTTCTATAACATGCTGCCTGCAGATAGGACACTCTGTACAATCTGCTCAGCTCCTCCTGCTCTATAACATGCTGCCTGCAGATAGGACACTATACACAATGTGCTCAGCTCCTCCTGCTCTATAACATGCTCCCTGCAGATAGGGCACTCTGTGCAATCTGCTCAGCTCCTCCTGCTCTATAACATGCTGCCTGCAGATAGGGCACTCTGTGCAATCTGCTCAGCTCCTCCTGCTCTATAACAGGCTGCATGCAGATAGGACACTATGTACAATCTGCTCAGCTCCTCCTGCTCTATAACATGCTGCCTGCAGATAGGACACTATGTACAGTCTGCTCAGCTCCTCCTGCTCTATAACATGCTGCCTGCAGATAGGACACTATGTACAGTCTGCTCAGCTCCTCCTGCTCTATAACATGCTGCCTGCAGATAGGACACTATGTACAATCTGCTCAGCTCCTCCTGCTCTATAACATGCTGCCTGCAGATAGGACACTATGTACAATCTGCTCAGCTCATCATGCTCTATAACATGCTGCCTGCAGATAGGACACTATGTACAATGTGCTCAGCTCCTCCTGCTCTATAACATGCTGCCTGCAGATAGGACACTATGTACAATGTGCTCAGCTCCTCCTGCTCTATAACATGCTGCCTGCAGATAGGACACTATGTACAATGTGCTCAGCTCCTCCTGCTCTATAACATGCTGCCTGCAGATAGGACACTATGTACAATCTGCTCAGCTCCTCCTGCTCTATAACATGCTGCCTGCAGATAGGACACTATGCACAATCTGCTCAGCTCCTCCTGCTCTATAACATGCTGCCTGCAGATAGGACACTATGCACAATCTGCTCAGCTCCTCCTGCTCTATAACATGCTGCCTGCAGATAGGCACCTGATCGCACCCCTTTAAGAGTTGGTGTCCGGCGGGTGACTCTGGGGGGAGATATTTTTAGGTTTGGTATTTTTTCGCTGACTCTGCAGTTAATATCATTTCTCTGCTGGCAAAGCAAATCAGGAGAGAATGAATGGAGCCGAGGAGACACTTTGCAGGTTTCTCCGGAGCCGCCGCTTCCCGGGGTCCGGACGCTTCTGTATATAGACGCAGGGACGCTCCGTGCCAATCACATCCACTGGTGGGCAGTGCAGGGCGCTGGCGGAGCTGTGCCCGCTGATAGCGGACCACCGGACCCTCCCACCGGAGGAAAAGAAAGCAGCAACAACTGAACAAAATACACGCAAAAAATATATAAAAATGCAAAGTAGGAAATGTGAACCTAATGGAAATCTGACTGCATTGTGTATTACACTACAACAGGCTGTACACATGTATGTACCCGAGTATAAGCCCAGGCTCCTCGTTATACCACTAATTACTGGGAAGACATAATGACTCTAGTGTAAGGGAGGGAAATGCATTGGTCAAAGCTGCCGCCCCCCAGCCTTAGCACCACAGCCTGGCAGCGCGGCGGTTCAGCGGTTAGCACTACAGCCTGGCAGCACGGCGGCTCAGCGGTTAGCACCACAGCCAGGCAGCGCGGCAGCTCAGCGGTTAGCACCACAGCCAGGCAGCGCGGCAGCTCAGTGGTTAGCACTACAGCCTGGCAGCACTGAGGACCTGGGTTCAAGTGCCAGGGTCAACAACGGCAAAGAGTTTGTATGTTCTATTCTCGTTTGCGCGGGTTCTCTCCGGTCACTGCTCAGCAATCGGTTGCTGAACCGAATACCCACAACTTTGACTCCACCAGGTCAGGGGGTCACCAAGGTGCTGCCACTGACCCTTGACCTAGGAAGAGTTATCGGAGTAGCAGGAAGCAGACGGCGAGACGATTTACCTTAAATTGTGTGCAACCGGGGGTCAGTGAACCTGTAAACAGATGAGTCAATCGCTTCCTGCGCCGTTATCTAGGTGAAGGCGAAGTTTACCAGGAAGCAGAAGAGAAATAAATACAGGTCATCCTTAAAGGGGCGCTCCAGGACCAGCGGCGACTTACGGTGGGGGGGGGGGGGCTGTAGGGCTCCGCACTGCGCCATTTTCTACTTTCAAAGTGAATCCAAGCACCTGCAATAGACCGCTTTTCTCCCCAACTTACTAAACCATATGCACGCATGGCCGAGTGTGCATGTATTTGCCATGGGGGGAGGGTACTAGCTGCTGCAGACCCCTGGGGAGGGATATCGGAGCTTAGGGAGACCAGATAATTCATCCAAGAAACTCTGTCCCCCTTCTTTAATTGGCGATGCGTTCAATCTTGTGGCAGAGCTTGCATGTGGCACAGGGAAGCAGGGAGTAGCTGGCAGATAGTACAGACTGTACATTGAGTCATCCTCGGCGCTGGGATCATTTGATTTGTCTCCTCTATGACTAATGCTACAATATGTCTCACGTTTCCCGAAGATTTCTGCACTGCGAGGGGCTGACATCACAGACTGCTGCAGGAGTCCTCCTTAAAGGGCTACTCCTTAAAGGTCACCAACGCAAGTTAAGTACGAGCGCGAATGTCCTTTTACTCTATAGGACTGATGGAGAGTCAGACTCCACTTCCCGGATCCCCCGCTCTCACGATCTAGGGTGGTCCCCGTGCGGGCAGAGGTGTCACTGAGGCGGGGGGATCTGTCAGCGTCTCGGTGGTCGGGGGCTATGATTGGAAACGTCTGCAGTAATGTGTCACCGCGTACGACCCAAAAATAGACAAGAGGAGAGGAAGAGCAAGAGTTAAAGGGCCGGCGATCCTTAAGGAGGGAAAAATCAATCACTAGGGAGGAGGGACTAACACAACGTTTAGCCTTAAAGTGGCTGCTAACAGCGAGCAATAGCTCTCATCCGACAAAGGATTGAGGCATCCCTTTAAATCTGTGTTACCCATTAATGTTCCTCGTTTTTTTTTTTTTAAATCCTGGAAATCAGGAATATTTTGCCGCAATTTAGGGGCCGGTCAGCGGTGATTGGTCAACGGATCCAGCGGAGGAACAGCAACTTAAAGATGAAAATCGACAAATTCTTCTTCAAGGAGGTTGGCCAAGATTATAAACACAACGGCAGCGCCACCACCTGCTCGTAGGCTGTACATGAGACCGTCCCCGGTGCGGGCGCAGTCCCACCTGACCGAGAGACCGTCCCCGGTGCGGGCGCAGTCCCACCTGACCGAGAGACCGTCCCCGGTGCGGGCGCAGTCCCACCTGCCCGAGAGACCGTCCCCGGTGCGGGCGCAGTCCCACCTGACCAAGAGACAGTCCAAGGGCCGGGCGCAGTCCAACATGACCGAGACGGTGCCCGGCATGAGCGCAGTCCCACCTGACTGAGAGACCGTCCCCGGGCAGAGCACAGTCCCACCTGACCGAGAGACATCACATCAACAACCAATCCATGGACGGGCCGCCTATAAAAGTGATGGGAGTGATGGGGCACACAATAAGGTCACTTCCTATACAATAGTACATGCTCTCACAGCGTGGACAGCTACTACTACTACTACTACTACAGCGACTACAACGCCCATCATATTAAGCCACAGCTGTGTATCCTAGGAGGATACAACATCATTTTCTATAGAGCGAGGCCACATACCGGACCCCTCTCCCACCAACCGTACAAAATGTGACTGTAAGGTGCTGGACAATGACTCCCACCAAGAGGACGCTGCCCAGATCCACAATCATCATCCACGGCCGAGGTGCAGCAGGTCTGGCAGGTGAGAACCAGGAGCATCGTATTATAGGGGGGTCCTTACTTCTCCTTACTGAAGATGAGGGGAATAATGGGGGGCAGATAACAGGGTGAAGCGTGGCGGCCGACTACAGGACAATGGTATATACTACTGATACAGGGGAAGAAGGAAGAAGACCCCCAACACCACTGGAAGCAACTCCTCCTATGTCTACTTTACTCATGAAGAAGGATCTCCTACATGGCGGGGAAAAAAAAAAAAAAAAAAAGTCCTGCAACAACACTGGAAGGAAGTCCTACGATGTTGACAAGAAGTGAAGAAAGTGGTGCTCCTACATGGCGGGAAAAAGGAAGTCCTGCTACAACACCAGAAGGACTAGAATAAGGAAGTCCCGCTACAACACATTAAGGACGGGAATAAGGAAGTCCCGCTACAACACAGGAAGGACGGGAATAAGGAAGTCCCGCTACAATACAGGAAGGATGGGAATAAGCAAGTCCCGCTACAACACCAGAAGGACGGGAATAAGGAAGTCCCGCTACAACACCAGAATGACGGGAATAAGCAAGTCCCGCTACAACACAGGAAGGACGGGAATAAGCAAGTCCCGCTACAACACAGGAAGGACGGGAATAAGCAAGTCCCGCTACAACACAGGAAGGACGGGAATAAGCAAGTCCCGCTACAACACAGGAAGGACGGGAATAAGCAAGTCCCGCTACAACACCAGAAGGACGGGAATGAGGAAGTCCTGCTACAACACCAGAAGGACGGGAATGAGGAAGTCCTGCTACAACACCAGAAGGACGGGAATGAGGAAGTCCTGCTACAACACCAGAAGGACGGGAATGAGGAAGTCCTGCTACAACACCAGAAGGACGGGAATGAGGAAGTCCTGCTACAACACCAGAAGGACGGGAATGAGGAAGTCCTGCTACAACACCAGAAGGACGGGAATGAGGAAGTCCTGCTACAACACCAGAAGGAAGTCGTCCTATGTCAACAAGAAATGACAGCTCCTCCTACATGGCGCGAAGAAGGAAGTCCAGCCACAACACTGGAAGGAAGGGAAGAATCCGCTTACATCTTCCTGCTATGCCAGGGGATAATAAGCACGATCATCTCCCCGCTGGGGAAGTAGGGATCAGTGTGGGGCAGTCTGGAGGGTCTTCCCGCTCCCCTCTTGGGAAGTTACTGAGGCCTGGTCAGTAGAGGAGCCTGGGTATACAATACAGAGTATACAGCTGTATACAGAGGTGATAGACACTATACATGCAGAGGTTGGTTTGGTGGAGACTGTATATAGTAGAGAACAACAGGGTATAGAGAGGGAAGGCCGAAAAATATAGTACAGGGTGAGATATATATACATATACACACACACACAGTACAGGGTGAGAGATATATACATATATACACACACACAGTACAGGGTGAGAGATATATACATATACACACACACACAGTACAGGGTGAGAGATATATACATATACACACACACACAGTACAGGGTGAGAGATATATACATATACACACACACACAGTACAGGGTGAGAGATATATACATATATACACACACACAGTACAGGGTGAGAGATATATACATATACACACACACAGTACAGGGTGAGAGATATATACATATATACACACACACACAGTACAGGGTGAGAGATATATACATATATACACACACACACACAGTACAGGGTGAGAGATATATACATATATACACACACACACACAGTACAGGGTGAGAGATATATACATATACACACACACACAGTACAGGGTGAGAGATATATACATATATACACACACACAGTACAGGGTGAGAGATATATACATATACACACACACAGTACAGGGTGAGAGATATATACATATACACACACACACAGTACAGGGTGAGAGATATATACATATACACACACACACAGTACAGGGTGAGAGATATATACATATACACACACACACAGTACAGGGTGAGAGATATATACATATACACACACACAGTACAGGGTGAGAGATATATACATATACACACACACAGTACAGGGTGAGATATATATACATATACACACACACACAGTACAGGGTGAGAGATATATACATATATACACACACACAGTACAGGGTGAGAGATATATACATATACACACACACACAGTACAGGGTGAGAGATATATACATATATACACACACACACAGTACAGGGTGAGAGATATATACATATACACACACACACAGTACAGGGTGAGAGATATATACATATATACACACACACACAGTACAGGGTGAGAGATATATACATATATACACACACACACAGTACAGGGTGAGAGATATATACATATATACACACACACACAGTACAGGGTGAGAGATATATACATATATACACACACACACACAGTACAGGGTGAGAGATATATACATATACACACACACACAGTACAGGGTGAGAGATATATACATATACACACACACACAGTACAGGGTGAGATATATATATATATATATATATATATATATATACACACAGTACAGGGTGAGATATATATATATATATATATATATATATATATATATATATACACACACACACACAGTACAGGGTGAGATCAGGTGGGAGGAGCTGTATACAGTAGTGGAGAACAGGGCAGTATATACAGGGGGAGATGAGAGATCAGGTAGTAGGTGCCCTGTTTACAGAGGTAAGTACTGTGATCTCTGTATACAGGGTATGAGGTGTATATAACATGGGGGGGGCAGAATATAAAATCATATATACACAGGTGTGTCTACAGAGGTAAGGGCTGATGTTTTAAAGTACATACAGGGTGAGAGATGTATATAAGGTAAGTACAAGCAGTATATAGGGTGATGTAGAGGTAAGGGTACAGGGGGAGCAGTATATACAAAAGGCAAGTATACAGGTTGAGAGGTGTATATAAGCAGAACATACAGGGTGATAGAGGTAGGTGCTCAGGATGAGCAGTATATATAGGTAAGTGCTCAGGGTGAGCAGTATAAATAGGAGGTAAGCACACAGGGTGAGCTGTGTAGATAGGAGGTAAGTGCTCGGTAGAGCAGTATCTTTAGGAGGTAGGTGCTCAGGGTGAGCAGTGTATGCAGAGGTAAGTACACAGTGAAAGGTGTATAAATGGTTGGTACAAGCAGTACATACAGGGTGATAGAGGTAAGTACACAGGGAGAGCAGTCTATATATAGAGGTAAGTACACAGGGTGAGCAGTATATACAGAGGTAGGTGCTCATGGTGAGCAGTGTATATAGGAGGTAGGTGCTCATGGTGAGCAGTGTAGAGGTAAGTACACAGTGAAAGGTGTATAAATGGTTGGTACAAGCAGTACATACAGGGTGATAGCGGTAAGTACACAGGGTGAGCGGTATATACATACAGGTAAGTACACAGGAGGTAAGTGTTGGGGGTGAGGCCTCCTCCTGCTCTGCGGCCTGTCACAGTCTCCCCCCGGCTGCTCTTACCCTCCTCGCACCGCCTCCTGCCCGGCCTGGCCGCTCACACTGGGCGCTGGGATGGTAATGGCGGGCACTAGGGGGCGGACCGGCGGCTCCTCCTCCTGTGGCAGATACAATCCGTACGGGGCCGCGTCGGCTGCGGGGAGAGCGCTCCAGAGGTGCGGGGCCTGGCTGCTCCTGTCCTGGGGATCTTCACCACCAGACGGCCACCATCTTACATTGGGGGGGATACTGTTCTGGCAGCTGAGGGAGGGGGGAGCGCAGTGCGCACGCGCGGACTGTCCCGGACGGAAAGAGCGAGGCCGGAGCATGCCGCGCGGAGCATGACGGGACATGTAGTCGCATTGGCCGGACAGTTAGGGAGTCCTATAAAACATCACTCAACCGTCTTTCATGGAAAATAAACTACGTGTCCCGAAACTCTTTGCGCAAGGTCCTATGAACACACAACCGTCATAAACATTCCCAATCATAATCAGAAAACAATTGAAATAACCGACAAATCCCTAGTGTGCATTCACCTTTTTTTTAGGACCTGCAGCAATGACTTCTGGGACGCGTAGTTTTCTTATCCGTGAACTAAAGATTGTAAAATCTGAACATAAACTACATCTCCCGGAAGGCTTTGCGCCGGCGTCACGTGACCAATCTTTTTTGAAAGGCGACGAGTCACAAGGAAAACGTCTTGTGAAGGACCTCTAGCGAGGGTCGCTGGGAAATGTAGTTTTACTTACGGCTAGCAGCAATATTACTGGACATAGCGCGAACTACAACTCCCAGAAACGCTTTCGCGCCGGTTCGGTCGGTCAGAAAGTTAAATAAGAATGTAATATTTATTAATTGCTATCAATATGATGATAATAAGACAGTAAGATGCGTATAAGGTGGGTGGGGTTTTGTTTTGGGAAGGAAATCGTGTTTTTGACTGGCGTTGTCTGAACAGGCAATACTCGAGACAGCCTGAAGAAAGCAGGCGGGTTCTGGCTGGGAAGTTCAGTCTCAAGATGGCAGCGCCGTTGGCGGTAAATTCAGGTAAAATGGGAACTTATTGTCAGGCGCCGACTACGCGATAAAGTATGTGACAGGACTGTTATACTGAGGTGAATGCTCAGTCACAGAGGCGCTATCTGTAATGTAGCTGCGTATTACAGGGGACTCACATGTCATGTACTGAATGGTGGTAAACATGTGCTGGGGTAGGGAGAGTCGTGGAACACTACAAGACCCAGCATGTCCCAGAGAGACTTCCCCCACACCTATGTAACCCCTAAACTTCTTAGAACCAGCAGAATAGTGAGTGCAGCTCTGGGGTATAATACAGGATGTAACTCAGGATCAGTACAAGATAAGTAATGTCATGTATGTACACAGTGACTGCACCAGCAGAATGGTGAGTGCAGCTCTGGAGTACCTGGGAGGATCAGTGGTGATGTATATGTGGTGTGTTGCAGGGGCCAGCTTGTGGGGTCCATACAAAAACATCTGGACCACAGTGGAGAATGCGCTGCGGAGGAGACAGCCCGAGGCCGTCCATGTTCTGGACCTGCTGCTGAAGAAGCACAAACCGGACTTCATCTCGCTGTTTAAGAACCCAGTAAGTTTTTTTTTTTTAATGAAATGAGTTCTGTCTCCTTCTGAATTGTAAAAGCCCCTCCCATCCTCCCATCATTCCTATAGGGTTTTCTCCTCCATGTCAGCAGGGGGCGACACCTCTGGGATCTCTGTAGCTCGCAGGTTTGTAGAGCCGCTGTTCACACTTAGCATTCATAATTTTCTTTCTAGGCCAAGAGTCCCCAACAACACGAGATGATCCAGAAAGCCAGCACCGAGGGCATCGCCATCAAGGGGCAGCAGGGAACCCGACTGCTGCCGGAGGCTCTCATCAAGGAGACCTTCATCCTCAGCGACCTCTTCAACATCGGAGAGGTGGCGGCCGTGGAGCTGCTGCTCGCAGGTGAGTCCCGGGACCTGTGTGTAACGTCCGGCGGTCGCTGGGACCCCCAGGTCTTTGCTGCTTGTAGGTGAATGAGGTTATAGCTGCAGTTCCATGAACAGCCTTATGGCCTGAGGGGCGCTATGTAAGGAGAATGCAAATGGAGTCTCGGAGGTCATAAAGTAACACCATACTCTGCTCCAAGTCAAGTTATGCCTTCTACACAGGTGATTGCTGAGGGTCCTACTGCTGGGACCCCTGGCAATCCGGAGAAAGGTTTAGAAAGGGGAGAAAGGTTTAACGCGCGCCTCGTCTCTCTCTCCGCGCCCCTCTGGTCGCCTCGTCTCTCTCTCTCCGCGCGCCCCTCTGGTCGCCTCGTCTCTCTCTCTCCGCGCGCCCCTCTGGTCGCCTCGTCTCTCTCTCTCCGCGCGCCCCTCTGGTCGCCTCGTCTCTCTCTCTCCGCGCGCCCCTCTGGTCGCCTCGTCTCTCTCTCCGCGCGCCCCTCTGGTCGCCTCGTCTCTCTCTCCGCGCGCCCCTCTGGTCGCCTCGTCTCTCTCTCCGCGCGCCCCTCTGGTCGCCTCGTCTCTCTCTCCGCGCAATACTTTGAGGGTGTCCAAAATTATGAAGCATAGCGCTCGGGTATCTCTGCCGCTCTGTAGTATTGAAAGCTGCTCCAGCCGTGATGACCCACGTCCTCTGGATTTGTGGGGGGTCCTTTTCTCGTGATTGGTGATGATCCCAGCATTCAGAGTTTACAAGTTAAAACAGCGCGGACCTTTTCATACTTGTCTCGGCTGAAGATTTGCTACAGTTGTGTAATCAGTCTGGGGCTGCATGTTCAGGCACGTGGTTCTGACCCGGTTTCTCTTGCAGGGGAGCACCAGCAGCCGCACTTCCCTGGCCTGTCCCGCGGTCTGGTCGCTGTCCTCTTATACTGGGATGGGAAGAGATGCATCGCCAACTCCCTGTGCACCCTCATCCAGTCCAGGAAGGGCAAGACCTTCACCATGGACCTGAGGTAAGTAGTGGGGTGCGGGGCTCATACCGGGGGGGGGGCAGGATTGAGGTCTACGGTTGGTTTATGAGCGGTGCCTTCTCCTTCACAGCCCGGAGGTGGAGTATATGACGACCCGATTCACCGACGACCTGATGGACAGCGGACTCACCCAGAAGATCCTCACCCTGGTGTCACAGATCGACGTGAACAACGAATTCGAGAAGCTGCAGAAGGAGCGGGGGCTGGGCAACGAGAAGCATCGCAAGGAGGTAACAAACACGCTGCAAGAGGGGGTAGCAAACACGCTGGGAGAGGGGGTAACAAACACGCTGGGAGAGGGGGTAACAAACACGCTGGGAGAGGGGGTAACAAACACGCTGGGAGGGGAGGTAACAAACACGCTGGGAGAGGGGGTAACAAACACGCTGGGAGAGGGGGTAACAAACACGCTGGGAGAGGGGGTAACAAACACGCTGGGAGAGGGGGTAACAAACACGCTGGGAGAGGGGGTAACAAACACGCTGGGAGAGGGGGTAACAAACACGCTGGGAGAGGGGGTAACAAACACGCTGGGAGAGGGGGTAACAAACACGCTGGGAGAGGGGGTAACAAACACGCTGGGAGAGGGGGTAACAAACACGCTGGGAGAGGGGGTAACAAACACGCTGGGAGAGGGGGTAACAAACACGCTGGGAGAGGGGGTAACAAACACGCTGGGAGAGGGGGTAACAAACACGCTGGGAGAGGGGGTGTCAAACACGCTGGGAGAGGGGGTGTATGTAGAGAGTGTTACATGCATGGGAGGTCTTAATGATAACCGCCCAAATATTACACATCCGACATGTGGCATCTACCACCAGGATTAAAGACTTATGCAAATTATCCTGAGGGGCTCCAAGCTCCATTAGCACCTATGGAACCTGGAGCCCCTCAGGCTTTCATTCCGCTGCTAGAACACTCCAATCAAAGCAGATTCATTGAATTATACATTGCGCAGAGCCGAAAGGAGGAGAGGGACTCTAGGATCTCGTTCACTTTTCCATGCTCCTCCCTTTAAGTCCTGGACCCTTCATTGGCTTTGATTGGAGTGTTCATTTAACCTTTAAGGACGCAGCGTTTTTTCGCTTATTTCTCGCTCTCCACCTTCGAAAATCCGTAACTTTTAGATTTTTTTTTTTCCCGTCTACAGAGCTGTGCGAGGGCTTATTTTGTGCGTAACAAATTTTACTTCTTTGGCGTTATTTATTATTCCATGCCGTGTACTGGGAAGCTGGAAAAAAAATTCCAAATGTGAAAAAATTGCGTTTGCGCCACTTTCTTGTGGGCTAAGTTTTTACGACTTTCACTGTGCCCCCCCAAATAACACGTCTGCTTTATTCTTTGGTTCGGTACGGTCGCGGTGATACCAAATTTCTATAGGTTTTTTTTGTGTTTTTAATCCATTTTTAAAAATTCATGGATTGTGTACGAAAAAGGAAAAAAAAATTGCCATCTTTTGTTGCAAATAACTTGTTCATACTTCGGTGTACAGAGCTGGGAGAGGGGGTCATTTTTTTTGCGAAATGAGCCGACGTTTTCATTGCTACCATGTTGAATTCTGTGCGACATTTTTTTGATCACTTTTTATTACATTTTTTAATGTGATGTAAAATGGTGTAAAAGTCACGTTTTGGACATTTTGGGCGCTATTTTCCGTTATGTGGTTCACCGCCGGCAATAACCGTTTTTATATTTTGACAGATCGGGCATTTTGAGATGCGGCGATTCTTATTGTGTTTGTCTTATCAGACTTTTACTGTCTGATATGTTTTATATCCGTTCTAGGGAAAGGAGTGTGATTCGAACTTTTAGGGTTTTAACTTATTTTTTTATTTTTAAAACTTTTTAAAAACTTATTTTTTTTAAACTTTTATATTTCTTTTTACAATTTTTTTTTTTTTTTTTTTTTTTTTTATAGACCCTCTAGGATACATTGACCCTAGATGGCCTGATCATTCCTATCATATACCGCAATACTACTGTGCTACAGTATAGGGCTTTTTTTGCACAGTATTCATAACAACGAGCCACTGGCACATTGTAACGAAACTGGAGAAACCAGACAGCCTCGCGTCTGAAGAAGACCCGAGGCTGTCTTGGCAACCGATCGCCGGTCCCCGATGACATTCAGAGGAGCGATGATCGGATTCCAAGATGGCGGCGCCCACAGGCCGACATCTTTTAAATGCCACTTTGCCGGCGGCATTGGAAGAGTTAATACGTGCGTGAAGGGGTTAAAGTTGTTTTCCAGTAATCCGTAGGATAGGTCATCCATATGGGGTCAGTGGTGTAGTCAGGATATCCCAGCTTATCAGATGGTTATCACCTATCCCAAAGTTATATCATTCCTTTTAACCCCTTCCACCCCCCTCAGCAGGGGATTAACCCCTTGTGTTATGGCGCAGGTCTCAGATCTCGTCAAGGAGAGCCGCCAGTCCCTGGCAGAAAGCCTCTTCTCCTGGGCGTGTCAGACGCCGCTGAGCAAGGACGACACGCTCCTCCTGATCGGACACCTGGAGAAGGTGTCGGTGGAAGCGGACGGCACCTTGGACAGCGTCAACCTCTACCTCCTCATGGCGCTGCTCTACTGCTTCGATGTCGGGTTCTTGGAGCAGGGGACGGAGGATCGAGACGGTAGGTGGTCTTCACTTCCCGTGTTAAAGGGGCGATCCTGAGTTCGTTAACTGACCACTCACATGATTACTAGTCAGTGGTCACTCCCCACTGATTAGCTCTAGTTTCCGGGACTTGTGTGCAACTCACTTCGCTGGTTCTGTATACATGATCTTACAGTGAGCTCCCCCTAGTGGTGGCTTAAGCATCTATAACTGTAAGTATCTAACTGGATGTTCTCATGTTGTGTATCCCCAGAGTTAATGCAGCAGACCCCTCTCCTGAATGAAAGGCAGTATGTGGCCGCCATTCACCAGAGACTGCAGGACACCCAGCCCTGGAAGTTATCCGGTCTGCAGGCCACGGTACGGCTGGCCTGGGCGCTGGCCCTCAGGGGAGTATCTCAGCTGACCGAGGTCACAGGTAGGAGGCCATTCATCATCTTACACTGTATGTATGTCTGTCTGCGTTTTATTTCTCTGGCTAATGTGACTTCCTTACTTCCCAGCATTAGCGGAGTTCACAGAGGCAGATGAAGGCATGGCGGAGATGGCCATCGGTGGGAACGCCTTCCTCTTCCTCACCGATGCCGTGGTGGCCTCCGAGATCTTCTCCCAGGAGGAATTCTTTATCCGGAGGATCCATACACTAGTCACTGATTTCCTGACTAGGATGCCCATGAAGGTAGGTAATGGTTAGGCTCCCAGACATGGCAAAGGTAGGTAGGTGGCATCTTAACCCTTTAAGGATGGGAAAGGTTGTGGCACAGAGTCTGAAGCTGCTGTGTAGGTTGTGCGGACAGTGTCCATGATGGAAAGCAGCTCCAGACATTTAACCCTCCAATCCCCATTTATTCATTGTGCAGTGTTAGTCCTGTTTAAAGGGGTTTTCCACCGGACTGATATTCAGATGAATTGGAGGTTGAGCTTCATTAGCTCAGAGAACAGAACTTGTACTTCGGTTTCCATTGTATCTGATGATCCCAGTGCTGGAAGCAGCCGATCAATGACCTGTGCCTCAGGTCAATGTCTGGACCTCACTGCTAGAGTCTAATTGGGTCTGTATACATCATCTTACAGTGAGCTCCCCCTAGTGGTGGGATAAGTCATCACTAGTACAAATCTGAAAATCCCTCTCCGTAGGGTTGTCCCAAAGTTGAAAAACATGGCTGCTTTCTTGGTTGGTGGCGGTATTGCAATTGGGCTCCATTCCTCTCTATACAGCTTAGCTGCTATACCGGCCCAAACCATTGTCAGGTTTTTTAACCCTCTGGCGAACCCTGTGTGTGTATGATAAGTGTTGTCATAGGGACGTTGTTTAGAATCGGTACCAATATCCATTTGTATACACTCATCTGCTGACCTGGTTAGGATCCAAACATAAGAGGATGATGATGATCGGGTCAGAACTGACAATATTCTCTCCCTCCCCCCCCAGGTCAAGCAGCTGCGGAACCGCGCGGAGGAAGACGCCCGCTTAATCCACATGAGCCTGCAGATGGGTAGCGAGCCGCCCACCTCCGTACGGCGGGACATGGAGCACGTCATGCTGCTGGTACGATGCCGCTGCACTGCACAGCTGCTGCTTTGCTGCTTTGTTTCACCCTCTTTTGACATCGTCCTGTCGGTTTTTGATAGATCGGAGAACTTTACAAGAAAGATCCCTTCCATCTGGAGCTGGCGCTGGAGTTTTGGTGCCCGATAGAACCTCTTCAGAACACGACTCTAATGGGCTCCTACCTAGGAGTCGCTCACCAGAGGCCTCCCCAACGCCAGGTAAAGAACAATGCAAGGGTTAAATGTTGGATATTGGAGGAACTATATATATATATGTGTATGATTAGTGTATATCTTCCATTTGCTGAATTTTTTTAAATTTTTTATAGGTTTTACTATCAAAGTTTGTGAGGCAGATGAGTGACCTGCTGCCCCCCACTCTGTATATACCATATTTGAGGATGCTGCGGGGTCTGGCCACCGGTCCTCAATGTGCCCACTACTGCTTCAGCTTCCTCAAAGCCAATGGCAGCAGCCACGGTGAGTAGTGACCCCGCAGTGTGATGCCCCAACGTGGTTGTATATTACAAGCTCCATCATAACTCTGAGTGTTTTCCTCTCTCAAGCCGAGAACTTGCAGGCCGGCAGCCCCGTCTCCTGGGACCACTTCTTCCACTCCCTGATGCTGTACCATGAGCACCTCCGGAGAGACATACCAAGCGCCGACATCATCCACCAACGTCACCATCCACTGAGGGGCATCACCCAGCGTGAGATGGACGGACTTGTGTCATTCCTGCAACTCACCACCACAGTCATAGAATGGGTAAGTACAGCCGCAGGATAAGTCATGTCATGTATGTACACAGTGACTGCACCAGCAGCAGAATAGTGAGTGCAGCTCTGGGGTATAATACAGGATGTAACTCAGGATCAGTACAGGATAAGTAATGTCATGTATGTACACAGTGACTGCACCAGCAGCAGAATAGTGAGTGCAGCTCTGGGGTATAATACAGGATGTAACTCAGGATCAGTACAGGATAAGTAATGTCATGTATGTACACAGTGACTGCACCAGCAGCAGAATAGTGAGTGCAGCTCTGGGGTATAATACAGGATGTAACTCAGGATCAGTACAGGAGAAGTAATGTCATGTATGTACACAGTGACTGCACCAGCAGCAGAATAGTGAGTGCAGCTCTGGGGTATAACACAGGATGTAACTCAGGATCTGTACAGGATAAGTAATGTCATGTATGTACACAGTGACTGCACCAGCAGCAGAATAGTGAGTGCAGCTCTTGGGCTTGTTGGTGACTAAGTTGCACTGATGTGATATGTACTTCTCCTCCCCTGTGATCAGAGTGAGAGTGCTCGCCTGGCTCTGTGTGAGCACGCTCAGTGGACGCCGGTGATCGTGATGCTGGGGTTACTACAGTGCAGTATTCCTCCGGTCCTGAAGGCGGAGCTGCTGAAGACTCTGACGGCCTTTGGGAAGTCTCCAGAGATCGCGGCTTCTCTCTGGCAATCCCTGGAACATACGCAGGTAGGATGGGGAAACCTGTGAGAGGATGAGACGTCTCATTTACATAAAATAAAAAGTGACTCGTCTTTATCTTCTTTCTCTATTTTGTAGATTTTGCAGACGGTGAGACCTACGGGGCAACGACAAGCAGCCGGAATTGAGGTACTAGGGAATGGATCCTACTTAAAGGGGTTTCCTGTGACCATGATGGTGGTGGGGTGGGGGGCCACTAGTGCATCTACTCCAGGGATCTAGGGTGTTGTGGCCAATGCCCTTAATGACCCGTCCCCTTTATGTTGATCAGGTGGAACTAAATGAGATTGAGTCTCGGGCGGAGGAGTACCCGCTCACCAGAGCCTTCTGTAACCTCATCGGTACATTGGTGGAGAGCTATTTTCCAGCCAACCTGGGAGCCGGGTTGAGAGCCCCCGGATTTGAGCCGTACCTCCAGTTCCTCCGTGACACAGTCTTCCTCCGATTCCGCACCAGAGCTTACCGGAGAGCTGCCGAGA
The DNA here is from genome assembly GCF_040894005.1 of Engystomops pustulosus. Classification (NCBI taxonomy): domain Eukaryota; kingdom Metazoa; phylum Chordata; class Amphibia; order Anura; family Leptodactylidae; genus Engystomops; species Engystomops pustulosus. Next base: position 12,297,379 of record NC_092414.1, read on the forward strand.
AGGTAGGATCTACTCCGTCAGTATTGACCTAATGCGGCGTCCTACTAAAGGCTTCTGCTATGTGGATATTTAAGTGATCCCTTCACCCACACACTCAACCTTTTTAGATGTTTTCCTGAATTATTGATTCGGGTGGGTGGTGCAGTATACAGTCTGTATACCCCACCTCCTCAATGATGCTGACACCGCTCAGAAGTGAGGAGAAAGGTTCATATAGCCAGTATCTCTCATTCCCCCCACTTTCCTGAGGGAAGTGGTTAATGATGTAGCAGAACCGTGTCACACACAACCACTGTCTGTCACTCTCAACTTAACAGCAGGGAATTGCATCGAGTTTCCTACCCGTGATAACAAGTAAACAGCGCTGAATATTGGCAGACAGACCCTAACTACTAGTGCTGTACCAGCAGCATGGTGGTAGCAGGGAGGCAGGGCAGTGCGGGGACAATGGATGTGCAGGACTCACTTACTTTGATTGGACTCCCATCAGGTGGTTTGCATATAAGTTTACAAAAACGAGGATAATTTGTATTATTTTCTTGATTTATCTTGGGTGGCAGGTGCTCTTTAACTTTTGCAGTAGGTTTACAGTAGGTTTAAGCAAAGCCTTGGAGGGCATCTACCAGGATGAAAGAGTGTATGCAAATGAGCCTGAGGGGCTCCAAGCTCCATAGCTGTTAATGCAGCTTGGAGCCCCTTAGGCTCATTTGGAGAGACCATACAAACTCTTTGCAGATGTTGACCTGGATGGGACTTGAACCCAGGACTCCAGCGCTGCAAGGCTGTAGTGCTAACCACTGAGCCACTGTGCTGCCCCTGTGTAATCGGGCAAATCTCCTCTTCTCAGCTGTTCTGCTGCATTTGAAAATATTTGCATTACTGCCACATGTGAACGCACCCTGATTCTGGGATCCGGGTCCTCATGCAACAACCACCCCAATCCCTGTGCAGGTGGTTTTAGGCATTTAGACACGTTTACCCTAAAGAGAAAATACAAGGAATCCCCCTTTAAATGTCGAACGCCTCTTTACACAGACCTAATTCTCGTCTCGTTTCTGTCCTGTTAGTGGGAAGTGGCCGCAGCCGTCCTCAACGTCTTCTACAAACTCTTGAGAGACTACGAGCCGCAGCCAGAAGACTTTGTGGAGCAGTATGTGGAGATGCAAGGTAAGTACCAAACCTACGTCATAGGCCCGTGCAATGCTTTACATGAAACTCCCACATGTAATACCACATTCGGCCTGTAGTGGCCACTGGAGAGGAAAACTAATCAATCACCTCCAGTGACGATCACTGAGGATTACATGAAATTTTCGCTTGAAATTTTATTTTTTTGGTTTTTTTGCTTGAAAATTGGACATTTGCTGTCACCATATCAAAGATGATCTCTCTAAATCCCCGCAATTTTTTTTTCTCTACAGGAGAGGAGAAGGCCGGGTACAAGCCGCCCGGATTCAGCCTGATGCATCACTTACTGAACGAGTCGCCCATGCTGGAGCTGTGCCTCAGCTTGCTGGAGGAAGGGGTCACACAGCTGGATACCTACGCCCCATTTCCAGGTACCTATAGACTTATTAGATTGTATGTGCAATCTTTATGTGCCTGATCTTCAGGATATTGATTGCCTGTCCATAGATTGATGGCCCATGTTTGGAAAAAACAGCTCCATTGACTATGTAGTGGTTGTATGGCGTCACTACGGCTAAGCCCTTATTACTGGCGGCCACTGAAACCCCCTGGATCATGCACATTGCGCATCTGATTACATTGCTGTTAATATTGTGTTAACAAAACAATGCAGTAACGCATGCGTTGTGTAAACTCAATGTTAACAGCAATGTAATCAGGGAAATCTTCTCAGCTGTTCTGCTGCATTTGAAAATGCCTGCAGTGTCTGAACGCACCCTGATGGTGGTGAAATAACCGCTCCCTTCACTATGTAGTGGTTGTATGGTGCTACTACAGCTCAGCCCTTATTAATGGCGGCCATTGAAATCTGCTGGATCGTGTACATTGTGCATGTGATGGCCAAGCTGATCATCGGCCTCATCCGCAGAGGCCAGTGGCGGCCACAGGCACCACCCAAATCATGCCTAATATTACACTGTGCCCTATGGATGTGTGACGTCTCGTGTCTTCCAGGTAAGGAGCATCTGGAGACGGCGGTGACCTGCTGCTTCATGCTCCTAAATCTGACGCTGCAGAAGGAGAACCTCTTCATGGACCTGTTACGGGAGAGCCACCTACCCCTGATAGTCACCCCCCTGGAACAATTGTTACAAGGCATCAACCCCAGAACCAAGAAGGCCGATCACGTAGTCAACATCGCCAGGTAAGTGTCGTGGGGCCTATTCACATTCCATGAAATTGGATTGTGCGGACAAGTCCCGATAAGCCTGCATACAGCGCCACAGAGTATGTCGCCGCTATACAAACCAGCGCACCCGAATGTCAGCAGTTGTGTCCGAATGCGACATAAAAACTGCTTTCTGGGCGGAACTGATGACGATCTACTGTTACATTGTATGTTCTACTGTTACATTGTATGTTCTACTCTTACATTGTATGTTCTACTCTTACATTGTATGTTCTACTCTTACATTGTATGTTCTACTCTTACATTGTATGTTCCGGCTATCCAGGTACCTCTATCACGGCACCAGCAACCCCGAATTGGCCTTCGAAAGCGCTAAGATCTTGTGCAGCATCTCCAGTAACGCCAACATCCAAGCCAAGGTGGTGGGAGACTTCACCCAGGATCCGGTAAGGGGGGAGCACACAGGGTTGTCCGATTACTGGTGCAATCATAAAGCATCGGATTAAGAATCTCTTCCCTCCCCCGACAGAAAGTGAGTCAGAAACTGATGGCTGGATTTGTGGAGTGTCTGGACAGCGAGGACTCAGAGGAGGTGGCCAACCCGCTAGAAGGTGAGAGTCATGGACTATAATGCACACTGTGATACACGCCCTACTATAGGGGATGGTGACGGACACATTCATCCAAACTTGTGTCCAATGTCTTTAGAAATCGAAAAAGAGCGGACACTGTCCACCGTCCACCACGAGACCAAAATCCACATCCTCAACCTGCTGATCACCTCCCTGGAGATGAAACCACCCAACCTGGCCCTATACCTCCTGGGGTTCGAGCTGAAGAAACCTGTCAGCACGACCAACCTGCAGGACTCCGGTACTGGATGTGATATATATGTCAGGCTGTGTACATCTGGGGTCACTATATATGTGTGGTATCATCTCTGCTCTGATTGTAGGAGTCTTGGGCTTCCCCCGCACCTGTCTGCACTCCATACTGGATATCCTTAAGAAGGGGACGGATGGGAGATTGGGACCGGTGGCTGTGGTGGAGGCTCCGCACCTCGCTGAGCTCTGCTACCAGGTAGGTACCAATCTGTGCATAATGTCTACCTCATGCATACAGTATACTCTTTGGCGCGCTCTCTCTCTCCGTCATATCCATTTTCTCAGTAATGTGAACCAATCCTGGATAATATGGAACGTGTATCGGCCATATTTCCCAGATTGAACACTACTCAGGGACCTGTACCCCCAGGAGCAGAGATCTCCAAAACGTCTCCTCCTTGTACCATGGCTACATCCTGGATGTATAGTAAATGGCGCAGGACGACTCCCTGTACTGTGATTATTTGGGTCTGTAGTCCCAAGTGGATGCGGTGACTCCCTGCACCATACATGTCACTGCTGCTGAGGATGCAAGTCCCTGCGCAGTGTTGAGTCTGAGAAATATGGCCGATACAGATTGTATCTGAGTCTTGCACCTTGTGCTCCATGCTTTGCTGTCTCTTCAGGTCATCCATCAGCTCTGCGCATGCGCGGACACGTCTGGTCCCACCATGAGATATCTCCGCACTAGTCAGGATTTCCTGGTCACCCAACTCCACCACCTGCCCTTCTCTGTGAAAGGTAAGTCTGTAGCCATGCGATGTTCTCTCCACTGACAGCTTGTAGGGATATCCTGCTACAGCCGCGCGGTCACAGAATCACACAGGAATAGCCCAGACTCATGAAACAGCCAGTGACTAATGAGTTGTGTTTGCTTTTAGCGCATGAAATCTCTGCCCTCAATCAGATGTCCTGGCTGATGAAGACCGTGTCCATCGAATTACGTATCACATCTCTGAACCGCCAGCGATCCCATACACAGAGGCTGCTCAACCTCCTGCTAGATGATGTGCCTGTCCGTCCATATACAGGTGAGCGCAGCTCTGGAGTATAACTCAGGATAAGTAATGTCATGTATGTACACAGTGACTGCACCAGCAGCAGAATAGTGAGTGCAGCACTGGAGTATAATACAGGATGTAACTCAGGATCAGTACAGGATAAGTAATGTCATGTATGTACACAGTGACTGCACCAGCAGCAGAATAGTGAGTGCAGCTCTGTAGTATAATACAGGATGTAACTCAGGATCAGTACAGGATAAGTAATGTCATGTATGTACACAGTGACTGCACTAGCAGCAGAATAGTGAGTGCAGCTCTGGAGTATAATACTGGATGTAACTCAGGATCAGTACAGGATAAGTAATGTCATGTATGTACACAGTGACTGCACTAGCAGCAGAATAGTGAGTGCAGCTCTGGAGTATAATACAGGATGTAACTCAGGATCAGTACAGGATAAGTAATGTCATGTATGTACACAGTGACTGCACTAGCAGCAGAATAGTGAGTGCAGCTCTGGAGTATAATACAGGATGTAACTCAGGGTCAGTACAGGATAAGTAATGTCATGTATGTACACAGTGACTGCACCAGCAGCAGAATAGTGAGTGCAGCTCTGGGGTATAATACAGGATGTAGCTCAGGATCAGTACAGGATAAGTAATGTCATGTATGTACACAGTGACTGCACCAGCAGCAGAATAGTGAGTGCAGCTCTGGGGTATAATACAGGATGTAACTCAGGATCAGTACAGGATAAGTAATGTCATGTATGTACACAGTGAGTGCACCAGCAGCAGAATAGTGAGTGCAGCTCTGGAGTATAATACTGGATGTAACTCAGGATCAGTACAGGATAAGTAATGTCATGTATGTACACAGTGAGTGCAGCTCTGGAGTATAATACCGGATGTAACTCAGGATCAGTACAGGATAAGTAATGTCATGTATGTACACAGCGACTGCACCAGCAGCAGAATAGTGAGTGCAGCTCTGGGGTATAATACAGGATGTAACTCAGGATCAGTACAGGATAAGTAATGTCATGTATGTACACAGTGACTACACCAGCAGCAGAATAGTGAGTGCAGCTCTGGAGTATAATACAGGATGTAACTCAGGATCAGTACAGGATAAGTAATGTCATGTATGTACACAGCGACTGCACCAGCAGCAGAATAGTGAGTGCAGCTCTGGAGTATAATACCGGATCTTTCTCTCTGTAGCTGATGGTGAATCTGGAATGGAAGACGACAACCGGAGCATCAATGCGTTTCTTCACTTTGATACGTCCTCAAAAGGTAGAACATTTGCTCCCAACTTTTTATAATGGATCTTTCTCTTGTAGTTCTTCAGTCGTCTTAAGAAACGTACAATAAGATCCCTGATCTGCTCCGTCATGTGACTTGTATTTGGTGAATCTTTCTGCAGTTCGTCGAAAAATCTTGAGCATCTTGGACTCCATCAACTTCACGCAGGAGATCCCGGAGCAGCTGCAGCTGGACTTCTTCGACCGCGTCCAGATAGAACAAGTCATCACCAACTGCGAGCACAAGGACCGCAACGGGCAAACCGTCTGCAACGTCAAGGTGGGTCGTCAGGTCCGGGGGGGTCCTGTGTGTGCAGGTTGGGGTCCTGTGCTGTCATCACCAGACGTCTTCTCTGTGTACGCAGCTCCTGCGCCGCGTCCTGGTAGCGGAAGTCAACGCTCTGCAGGGAATGGCGGCCATCGGGCAGAGGCCTTTACTACTGGAGGTAATGTCACTCCCGTTACGGATCCTCACACTGCTGTGCTCTGAGCCATTGTATATAATAAGGTTCCTTTCTGATTCTATAGGAAATTAACACCATCCTGCAGTACGCGGTGGAGAGGAATAAGATGTTCCAGTGTCTTCACGCCAAGCGCCACGTCCTGGAGTCCTGGCGGCAGCTGGTGGAGATCATCCTGACCGCCTGCCCCCAGGACCTGATCCCGGCAGAGCAGAGGCAGCTGATCATCAGGGATCTGCTGCAGGACCTGCACGACAAGGTCCTCTCCATGTTTTTTCCACATCCCATTGCATCTGTGCACTAGAAAATCTAATCAGAACCGCAGGTCCAAATAGTTTTGGATTCGGCTGATCTGTAAGGGTGTATTGGATTGGTATTGGTGGGTCAGAACCAACTGGTGTCTCTATATCCAATGTCTTTCCATTACTTCCCGCAGATCCTGGATGACGAGGCGACCAAGGACCTGATGTCGATCGTAGCCGGGGCCGTGTTCACCCTCATCGTGCACCTGAGCCAGTCCATCCGCACGGAGCAGAAGCAGCCCGCCAGCGCTCTAGGGGTTAACCAGTCGCAGTACGTGCTCATGCTGGACGGCACCTTCGCCGCTCCTCCGGGGACGGACACCTTATCCGCGGGATTCGCCTCCATCGGAGACTCCTCGCTGCACACGATCCTCAGGAAACTGCTGGAATTTATCCTTAAAACAGGTAACTGGAGACGGATACATTGTAGCAAACTACCTGCATTCCATGCATGATGGCATTCCATTGTGACCACCCATCCGCTGTGAGACATATCCGCTATGTAGAGGGGGACACAAAGGTTCCCAGTCACTGAAGGCAAGCAGAGATCTTATAGATAGTGTTGTATCAGGTCTCCTGGTGTGAACGAGTGTCTAACGTCTTCCCTCCTCATGGGCAGGCGGCGGCTTGCAGCGAGTGCGGATGCATCTGTACGGGGCGCTGCTCTACTTCCTGCAGATCGCCCAGAGACCGGATGAGCCGGACACACTGGAAGCAGGTAGGTAGTAGCGGGCAGGTGGTCATGTTACTATGTGTAGTCACTATTCTTATACTGTTTCTTGTGGACTCGGTTTTTTTGGATTTCACTGTGCATCTCTGAATGAAGCCCCCCCCCCCTTTTGGGGCGTAACTAATTTTATGACTTTATTTTATATACATTCTGGTGAAAGGGAGTGATTTCAACTTTTAGTTTTTATTACTTTTTAAAAAAAAATTTTTCTTAATTTTCTGCACTGCTGTTTTATGCAGACCCCCTAGGGTACTTGAACCCAAGGGGGGTCTGATTGCTCCTACTTTATAGTGTAATATTGCAGTGGCTATGCTGGAGATCTGTTACAGTGTGCAACTGGCTGACTGTAACAGATTTCCAAAACTGATAATTCCAGGTCGTCGTGGGGACATGACGAGAGGTCATAAATGGTTCCACGCTGTTGTTACCGGTGGGTGTCTGCTGCATAATACAGCAAACACCCACCATGTATGAAGAGGGGTTCAAACACCCTTAAAACTATTACTTCATGTTGTTAAGGGGGCGTGTCCATGCCTTAAATCTGTCTCCGCCCCCCTCAGCTAACAAGACCATGTGGGAGAGGCTGACGGCCCCGGAGGACGTCTTCAGTAAGCTGCAGCGGGACAATCTCTCCATATTCGAGAGCTACGGGGCGCCCCTGATGGAGGTGATCTGCAGAGACTCCTGTGACGGGCGAGAGATTAGCCGGGTAAGTGCAGTTTGATTGCCCGGGCAGGAGGTAGGTACGTTGGCAGTGTATATGACGGTACGTTGGTGTCCCCCTCCCAGATGTTGGCGCTCGCCCTGCTGGACAGGATCGTCTGCGTGGACCGGCAGCAGCAGTGGCTGGCCTATATGTGTAACAGCGGCTACCTACAGGCACTGGTGGACAGCCTGGCACAGGACGACGTGGTCCTACAGAACCTGCTGAACCCACAGCCCCCGCTCCTCAAGGCCCTGTACATCTACGAGTCCAAGATGGTAAGGAAACACCCCCAGCGATGGGACAACCCCTTTAACCAGGGACGACCCCTTTAACCACCCTTTGTCTCCCTGCAGGCGTTCCTGACCCGCGTGGCAAAAAGTCAGCAAGGAGCCCTGGAGCTGCTACGTGCCGGGGTCATGATAAGACTGGCACAGTGCCAGGTGTATGACATGCGCCCCGATACTGACCAGCACGGGTAACAGAATATGCACACACGTCAGATGATTAGTCACCACTAGAGGGCGCCTACAGGAAGAGAGAATAGTGTTATAGTATACAGGAGGCGCCCTCTAGTGGTGACTACAGGAGGAGAGAATAGTATTATAGTATACAGGTGGCGCCCTCTAGTGGTGACTACAGGAGGAGAGAATAGTATTATAGTATACAGGAGGCGCCCTCTAGTGGTGACTACAGGAGGAGAGAATAGTATTATAGTATACAGGAGGCTCCCTCTAGTGGTGACTACAGGAGGAGAGAGAATAGTGTTATAGTATACAGGTGGCGCCCTCTAGTGGTGACTACAGGAGGAGAGAATAGTATTATAGTATACAGGAGGCGCCCTCTAGTGGTGACTACAGGAGGAGAGAATAGTATTATAGTATACAGGAGGCTCCCTCTAGTGGTGACTACAGGAGGAGAGAATAGTATTATAGTATACAGGAGGCGCCCTCTAGTGGTGACTACAGGAGGAGAGAGAATAGTATTATAGTATACAGGAGGCTCCCTCTAGTGGTGACTACAGGAGGAGAGAATAGTATTATAGTATACATGAGGCGCCCTCTAGTGGTGACTACAGGAAGAGAGAATAGTATTATAGTATACAGGAGGCTCCCTCTAGTGGTGACTACAGGAGGAGAGAGAATAGTATTATAGTATACAGGAGGCTCCCTCTAGTGGTGACTACAGGAGGAGAGAATAGTATTATAGTATACAGGAGGCTCCCTCTAGTGGTGACTACAGGAAGAGAGAATAGTATTATAGTATACAGGAGGCGCCCTCTAGTGGTGACTACAGGAGGAGAGAATAGTATTATAGTATACAGGAGGCTCCCTCTAGTGGTGACTACAGGAAGAGAGAATAGTATTATAGTATACAGGAGGCGCCCTCTAGTGGTGACTACAGGAAGAGAGAATAGTATTATAGTATACAGGAGGCGCCCTCTAGTGGTGATTACAGGTATTATATATATTTCCTCTCTTTAGTCTGTATGGGATGAGAGAGACCCCAGTGTTCATCCCGGCCCCCCTGGAGAGGTACAGACAGATCCTGCTGCCGGCTCTACAGCTCTGCCAGGTGATTCTCACCTCCAGCACAGCGCAGCACCTGCAGGTGGCAGGGCAGGTAAGTGGCCAGAGGTTGTACATATTGTCATACATTGTAATATCCCAAATCTGACCCCTCCGCTCTCCCGGGCAGGTCCTGCAGTTCCTGATCGCTCACTCAGACACGATCCACGCCATCCTCCGGAGTAAGGAGGGCAGCCTGGGCGCCCTGCAGGAGCTGGCGCTACTCACTGGCATCATCAGCAAAGCCGCCCTTCCAGGTAGGTGGTGAACTTTGATGTATATTATGGATCAGAACCATACACAGCGCCGTGCATCGCCTAGTGGCTGCGTTCGGTATTGCAACTGAATATTGCCTGTGTCGTCCTTCCACAGAGGTGGTGAACGAGGCGTCCGTCCCGAACGACGGCCCCATGAGCGAAGTGCACGGACACGTCAGCCGCTTCCAGGTGAGCGTCATACCGCGTCTCTCCTGTAGTGGCCGCTGCAGGCACCTGAATCTTCTGCAGGGTCCTAAAGCCCCTCCCTCCTTGTTATATTCCAGCGCCTCTGTCTGTCTTTACTAAATCGCTTCGGGGGTTCGGACAAACTCCGGCAGCTCAGTTTACAGGACGACGGATCCCACGTGGACGGGGGGAGCAAGAAGGACGACCTGGAGCTGGCGATGCAGCAGGTGAGGGCTCCCCCTGCCCCCCGGAGACCCTCAGCCGCCTCCACGTTGTATGATTTATAATTTTTTTCTTATTTTACCATAGATTTGTTCCAACGTGATGGAGTACTGCCACACCCTGATGCTGCAGAACTCCCCCAACCTGCAGCAGATGTTGTGTCTCTTCACCCCCAGCCTCACCGAGGGCAGCAGCAGCAGCAGGGACACCTCCAGATTAGGTAACGGCGCCACCCTTATACACAGGCCGTGCGCTGTATTGCAGGTCACATCAATTCAAGTGAATGGAGCCGACCTGCAATACCAGGTACAAGCGTGCTGCACTCCAGGGGCTGGTCAGGACTGATACTGATGAATACGTCTCCATAGAGAAGTGTAGTCGGACCTTGGTGTATGTTGTTAGTAGCAGCAGGGCTGTGATATATGGATTTATATTGCAGAATTGTTCTAGTCCTTAGTATGGTCCTGAAATATAAATCCATATATCACAGTCCTGCTGCTACTAACAACATACACAAAGGTCTGATCACACATCTCTCCAGGGACAATACCTAACGCTGTCTGCAGTTTTGCACATTCCCTTTAAGACTGTCCCCCCTCCCCCTCCCACTACAGAACCTCAGACCTCGATGTTCCCCTCCTGGCGCCTCCCCAGTTTGGGCATCGTGCTGTCCCTGTTGAAGCAGAGCTCCAGCGATTTCTTCACCTACTACGACATCCACCGGCAGAGCGTCAGCAAATTACAGAACGTGGAGCAGCTGCCCCCGGATGAGATCAAAGAGGTAACTGTCCGCGCCCGCTCACACCCAGCCCTAACCTATTCCTTACCCTGTGCCCGCTCACACCCAGCCCTCACCTATTCCTTACCCTGTGCCCGCTCACACCCAGCCCTCACCTATTCCTTACCCTGTGCCCGCTCACACCCAGCCCTCACCTATTCCTTACCCTGTGCCCGCTCACACCCAGCCCTAATCTATACCTTACCCTGTGCCTGCTCACACGCAGCCCTAATCTATTCCTTACCCTGTGCCCCCTCACACCCAGCCCTAACCTATTCCTTACCCTGTGCCCGCTCACACCCAGCCCTAACCTATTCCTTACCCTGTGCCCCCTCACACCCAGCCCTAACCTATTCCTTACCCTGTGCCCCCTCACACCCAGCCCTAACCTATTCCTTACCCTTTGCCCCCTCACACCCAGCCCTAACCTATTCCTTACCCTGTGCCCGCTCACACCCAGCTCTAACCTATTCCTTACCCTGTGCCCCCTCACACCCAGCCCTCACCTATTCCTTACCCTGTGCCCCCTCACACCCAGCCCTAACCTATTCCTTACCTTGTGCCCGCTCACACCCAGCCCTCACCTATTCCTTACCCTGTGCCCGCTCACACCCAGCCCTAACCTATTCCTTACCCTGTGTGTCCCCTCACACCCAGCCCTAACCTATTCCTTACCCTGTGCCCGCTTACACCCAGCCCTAACCTATTCCGTACCCTGTGCCCGCTCACACCCAGCCCTCACCTATTCCTTACCCTGTGCCCCCTCACACCCAGCCCTAACCTATTCCTTACCCTGTGCCCGCTCACACCTTCCCTCACCTATTCCTTACCCTGTGCCCCCTCACACACAGCCCTCACCTATTCCTTACCCTGTGCCCGCTCACACCCAGCCCTAACCTATTCCTTACCCTGTGCCCGCTCACACCCAGCCCTCACCTCTTCCTTACCCTGTGCCCCCTCACACCCAGCCCTCACCTGTTCCTTACCCTGTGCCCGCTCACACCCAGCCCTCACCTGTTCCTTACCCTGTGCCCGCTCACACCCAGCCCTCACCTATTCCTTACCCTGTGCCCCCTCACACCCAGCCCTCACCTATTCCTTACCCTGTGCCCGCTCACACCCAGCCCTCACCTATTCCTTACCCTGTGCCCCCTCACACCCAGCCCTAACCTATTCCTTACCCTGTGCCCGCTCACACCCAGCCCTAACCTATTCCTTACCCTGTGCCCCCTCACACCCAGCCCTAACCTATTCCTTACCCTGTGCCCGCTCACACCCAGCCCTCACCTATTCCTTACCCTGTGCCCGCTCACACCCAGCCCTCACCTATTCCTTACCCTGTGCCCGCTCACTCCCAGCCCTAACCTATTCCTTACCCTGTGCCCCCTCACACCCAGCCCTAAGCTATTCCTTACCCTGTGCCCCCTCACACCCAGCCCTAAGCTATTCCTTACCCTGTGCCCGCTCACACTCAGCCCTCGCCTCTTTCTTCCCCTCTTTCTAGCTGTGCCAGTCTGAAACGCCGGTCGGGGTAGATAAAATATCCACCACACAGAAGTATCTGCTGGCGCGCCGGAGGCTGGTGAAGCTCATCAATAGCCGCGCCAAGCTGCTGTCCGTCTGCTGCTGTATCCTTTGTGGCATGGGAGTCTTATGCTCTCTGTTATCAGCCACTTCAGTCTCAGAGCTTGGCTGCCTGGAGGAGAATTCCTTTATTTGGATTGGTACAGGAACGGATACAATGTATGATATGCAGTGTGGTACCTCGGGGGCGGGGCCTTGAATCCCTGTTGCCGCCCCCGAGGTTGACATATCCATTTATAATGGGTCTTTTCTGTTTGGTAAGTACCATTTTTAAAGGGGACGTCCAGAATTTGTTAAACAAACCTTGGAGGCGGAGCTTGAATACTCCTGTTGGCCGGTTTGGCGCGGTCTATAAAGACTACTCCCTGTAGTAGGGGTTATGGGTGATGAGGAGGACATCTAACATTGACCCCGTTCACACACACGTCAGATGTTGTCCTTAATTTGACTAAACAGACATCATAGAGACCTGTCTCTTCATCCTATGGCGCCACCTGGAGTATTACCTGCTTCAGTGCACCCCCAGTGACAGCCAGGACCCCTTATTCTCCAACTTATCTTTCACCAGCAGAAGATTCCAAGGTAAGTCGTCCATCCGACAGCTATTCCTCCTGACCCCCCTATAAATGGTGCACACTCGGGCTCAGCAGAGGGTGCATGTCTCGTAAAGGTGATCCCTTTAACATCCTTTTAACAGTTGCAGCCCCTTGTTTGTTGAAAACGTAACCTTTTTTTGGCGTTTTTTCCCGACAGATACACTAAATAGCGACCGCAACACGGACCCCAGGACGCCGAACAAACTGAGTCAGCAGGACATGGAGATGGTAAGAGACCGGAGTCGGCGCCTGCGGACAGGCACATGAATTGTCCCAGTATAAAATTCTGTGCTTGGCCTTTCCCTGCCTTTTAGATGGCTGATAACAGGGAGCAATAGATTGTCACAGATTGTAGCGCCCCCTCTCAGGTCGGGTATGAAATGTCCTTTCTAGAATTCCCTCTTTTTTATGTTAAATCTCAGCCGTTTACTTCAATCCTCCAAAGCCATTTGAAAACGAGCAGAGGAGAGTCAGATTTTGTCTGAGATGAGTACACTTTAGTGGCTGCAGAGGGAGGGTCATTTCAAAGGCCGCTATGTTCAGTTCTGTAGCACCGGGATACCTGTTGCTGATGTCATATTAAACCTAAGAATCTCTTCTTTTAGTTGGCATCTGGATTGTGGTTCTGCAAACTACAGAACCAGGAGATAAAAGAGAAAAAAAAAGGTGGGAATTGAATTTTTATCTACAACTCACATTTACTGCTATGTCTGTAACTATATAGTAGGAAATGTGAGTTGCAAATAAAGTTCCAGTTCTCACTTTTCCTTTACCGGCCTGTATCTCCGATTCTATAGATTTTAGATCCACAATCCGGATGTGATCTGAAAGACTGGATTCTTATCTTTAATATGACACCAGCACCTTGTTTCTAGGTGCTACAGAACAGAAGATAGGGTAGTCTAAAATGCCTTTCCCCCTGCCACTAAACTTGACTCATCTCAGGTAAAAATGACTGGTCTCTGCTCATTGTCACACATGCCCTTTGGTTGAGATATCATACAAAAGAGGGAATCACTATCTATGAGGGTAAGGACCACAGATACAGAGCTGGACTGGAAGCAAGAAGGAAAGTATAGGGTCTGATCCCAAAATAGTTCATCCCAGACCAACCCCTTTAAGACCCTCCCATTTACATTATGGAGTTTTGTTCTCTACAGCTGCAGAGAGAAGGCGCCAACCTCTTTGGAGAGTCCCTGCAGAAGAGGCTGCTGGACATCGAGAGCATGTACTGTAAGGTGCGATCCCGGCACAGCTTCATCCAGGCCCTGCTGCGGAGGATACGAGGTCTCCTGCGAGTCCCCCGAGTCTGATCCCCTACCCCCAACCAAGAAAAAACCCGGAAAAAAAATCAAAATGTACACAATAAATTTTCTACCTTCTAAGTTATGGACTTTTCTGGCTTTTCAAATTGTAAAAAAAAAAAATATCACTTTTTTTTTTATCGTCGGTCAGAAATTATTAAAAATTTCCCTTTCATACAATTGTGTTAGTGCGTTTATTTAAACAGACCCGTCCCTTTAATTGTGGGTCCTGTAATACCCTGACAGTCCAATATCATCAACAGGGGAACTACAAAGACCAGCAGAAGAAAAATCCATTGTGGAGGCAGGTGATAAAATTCTGGCTTCCTATTGTCACCACTAGAGGGAGCTCTACAAAGAGCGTTTTATGCAATTACCAGTATATCAACATAAAACCTTTTATTTTCCCCCCAAAAAATGTGATAATTGGAGAAGAGCAATGGCCGGAGCACAGACAGAAACAATAATGATATTTTCTGCAGGTCCCAGCAGTCAGTAGAAGAGGCACAGGACCTCAGCTGAGCAAGGAAGGACCTTGTATTACACTGTATGAGAGGCCCAACTCCTGCTGCAGAGAACATTCCCCAATCCATGACACTTCCTCCCCCACCTGTCACTGACTTACACCCTCATCCTCCTTGTAAAGGATCTCAAAATCAAACAGCGCCACGGACGTGCATAGGCTGTGTCTGGTATTGCAGTTTAGCACTATTATAGTAAATTGAGCTAAGTTGCAGTACCACCCACAGCCTTTTTATAGGGGTGGTGCCAGAGAGCAGTCACCAAATAGCTCATGTAGAGCAAAATTGCTCTGTACAGTATGAAGGAGCAGTCTCTGGTATAGTAGAGTTTTCCTGAGTACACATACATATACACACTCTGTATATAGGAACCTTTAAGACCTTAAGGTTGAAAAACATGGCTCTTTTCCTTCAAAAACAGCACCACCCCTGACCATTGGTAGTGTGTGGTATTGCAACTTAGCTCCATTAATTTCTATACAGCTGAGCTGCAATACCTGCACAAGCCATGGTCAGGGGGGGGCGCTGTTTTTCAAACTCGGAAGAAACACCTTTTAAGATAGCAGCAGGCTCGTATATTTACATCTTAGTGTCACCACTAGAGGGAGCACTTAATTCAATGTATACAGAGAATCTAGTAAGCGCCCTCTAGTGGTGACTGCAGAAAATCCTACTATACAAGAGAATAAACAGGATCTAAACCAAGTCTGTGCATTAGAGAGAAGCAGTCTCTTGTATGATATAGTGGGGCAGCACGGTGGGTCAGTGGTTAGCATAACAGCCTTGCAGCGCTGGGGACCTGGGTTCAAGTCCCAGGGTCAACATCTGCATCTGTTGAGAACATCTGTTCTCTCTGTGTTTGTGTGGGTTTCCTCCGGGTCCTCCGGTTTCCTCCCACACACAAAAACATACTGGTTGGTTCATTAGATTATGAGCCCCCATTGGGGACAAGGACCGATGTGACAAGCTCTGTGCAGCGCTGCGGAATATGTTGGCGCTATATAAATAACGGAATTATTATTATTATTATAGCAGAACCTCCTAACGTTGCCAGTAGAAGAAGCACGGAGTTCACTGTATACAAAGTATGTAATAAGCTCCCTCTAGTGGTGACTGCAGGAAGTTTTTTTTTTTTTTATGTTGCAAGAGACTGAATGGATATGAAACAAGTCTGTGCACTAGAGAGAAGCAGTCTCTAGTATAGTAGAACTTCCTAAAGTCACCACTAGAAGAAGCATGGAGTTCACTGTATACACAGTTATGTAGAAAGCTCCCTCTAGTGGTGACTGTGGGAAGTTCTGCTATACAGTAGACTGGATATGACATAAAACAAGTCTGTGCAGCAGAGAAGCAGTCTCCTGTATAGTAGATCTCTACATTCACTAGAGGGAGCATTAAACCCCAATGTACACACCCTCTAGTGGTGACTGCAGGAAGTTCTGCTACATAATACACTAAGCAGAGCCCTAAAACAAGTATGTGCAGCATAGAAAAGCAGTCTCTTGTATAGTAAAACTTCCTGCAGTCACCCCTAGAGGGAGCACTGAATCCCCTGTATACAAAGTATGTAATAAGCTCCCTCTAGTGGTGACTGCGGGAAGTCTATTTTTTATGATACAAGAGACTGAAGGGGACATAAAACAAGTCTGTGCAGAGTAGAGAAGCAGTCTCCTGTATTTCACCCCACAGTCTCCATCAGAAGGAGCATTGAGTTATCTGTATACAGTGTATGTAGCTAGCTCCCTCTAGTGGTGACTGCAGGAAAATCAACTTATAAAATATCTGTATACAGCGTATGTAACTAGCTCCCTCTAGTGGTGACTTCAGGAAGCTCTGCTATAAAATATCTGTATACAGCGTATGTAACTAGCTCCCTCTAGTGGTGACTGCAGAAAACTCAACTTATAAAATATCTGTATACAGCGTATGTAACTAGCTCCCTCTAGTGGTGACTTCAGGAAGCTCTGCTATAAAATATCTGTATACAGCGTATGTAACTAGCTCCCTCTAGTGGTGACTGCAGAAAACTCAACTTATAAAATATCTGTATACAGCGTATGTAACTAGCTCCCTCTAGTGGTGACTACAGGAAGTTCTGCTATAAAAGAAACTAAATCAGATCTAAATGAAGTCTGTGCGGAGTAGAGAAGCAGCCTCTTGTATAGTAGATCATTGCACAGGAGAAGCGTTGAGTTATCTGTATGCAGAGTATCTAGCTAGCTCCCTCTAGTGGTGACTGCAGGAAACTCAACTTATAAAATATCTGTATACAGAGTATGTTGCTAGCTCCCTCTAGTGGTGACTGCAGGAAGCTCCACTATAAATATTGTTTAGATCTTAAGTCACTAAAGTCTGTGCGGAGTAGAGAAGCAGCCTCTTGTATAGTAGATCATTGCACAGGAGAAGTATTGAGTTATCTGTATGCAGAGTATGTAGCTAGCTCCCTCTAGTGGTGACTGCAGGAAGCTCCACTATAAATATTGTTTAGATCTTAAGTCACTAAAGTCTGTGTGGAGTAGAGAAGCAGTCTCTTGTATAGTAGAATATCAGAGTCTCTACTACAGGAAGAACTGAGTCCCAATTTATTCAGATTATGTAGAAAGCCCCCTCTAGTGGTGACTGCACGAAGTTACACTATACATGAGACCTAACGTGACCTACAGTCTGTGCAGTGTCAGGAAGCAGTCTCTTGTATAGTAGGATCTCCTATCAGTGGTGACTATACAGGAGACTGCTTCTCCTTGCTGCACAGACTTGTTTTAGGTCCTGTTCAGTCTCTTTTGTAGTAGAACTTCCTGTAGTCACCACTAGAGGGAGCGCTGATCTCTATGTATACAGAGAATGCAGCTAGCTCCCTCTAGTGGTGACTGCAGGACATTCTACTATACAAGTGACTGCTTTTCCATGTCCTCTCATGACTATGAAGGAGATATGGAGTTCTGTATCGTAAAAGGATGACCAATTAAAACGAAACTTAATATATCATACAACTTGAGACGTGTTCACAGCCCTGGGAGCGGTGACAGTAGACTGGCATTGGAAAAAAATGGCTGCTTACTGCCACATCTGTCTATAGGTTGTGACCGGTATTACAATTCAGCTCCATTGCAATGAATAGGGTGGAGTTGTAATACCACATGCAACCTTTGTACAGGGGTGGCGCTGTTTGTCCATAAAAGTGACCATGTTTTGCTAATTCTGGCCCGTAATACACAATGAGGCGGCATTTTCAGGGTTAATATCGTTGGGGGATTTCTAATAATATTATAAATTACACTAATAAGGAAATTTTACCATAAATTGCATTCATATATACTGCAGAGGGGCACTTATATCCATAACTGACACGAGCAATGCATTCTGGGACATAGTATATACATTAGGGTCCCAAAAAAAAATACATAATAGAGCTGCATTATCACATCTGACCACCAGAGGTCACTATGTGTTCATAGTGTGAAGTATTTTGCCCACTTTAAAGATGGCTGCCTGAGCACTTCCTGGAAGCTGCCGCAACTACTTCCTGTTCCTCTGGAGGTGATCGAAACTGTGCAGAGAGGAGAAGCCGTTACAATGTTACAGTTCATAGTAAGTTTCCTGGGGTGTAACCCTATTTTGTTAAGGGGGTGTCCAGGAATAGGCGAGGTTACCTTTAAGTGTTAACCCTTACTGAGGGCACCCGAGGGCGGCTTATGACTCACGGCTTCCAGGAGTTGCGAGTCTACTTAAAGGGGAGTTCCACTTTAAAAGTATGACCCCTTTAAGTGGTGGTCTGGATAAGGAGATGTCTCTGAAGGCAGAGCTCCCCCTGTCTGATGCCTTGTGTATAACCTGTTGCTATATGCGGCTGCTAGAAGATGACCCCCTATCGCCACAGCAGCACAGAGGAATCTATTACAGCTCTATGCCGGATGATTATAACTAATATCTCCTGGTACTTTAGCTTTCTGCAAGAACGTACTGCACCCATATGTAAAATTAGACATATAACCAAGCTGGAAGGGTAAAGGGTACGTATACTTTTGCAACCAACATGTTTACGGCTGCGTTCACACGTTGCAGTCCACATACTGTTACCACAGCGTGAAATTGAAGGAAAAAAAACATGTTTATGTATAAAATTCATTAAAAAAATCTTTTACCTTTTTGTGTCCACAGCTCTAAGGCAGAGCTATATGTCTCCATTGGTTACAGACTACACAAAGCATGCAACGTAGTCAGATCTGGTTACTGTGCTCTGGGATAAAGGGTGCATTTACTTTTGCACCCAACGTGTTTATGGCTACGTTCACACGTTGCAGTTTACGTACAGTTAACACAGTTTTACTGTGTATATATATAAATATACTGTATTACTGTAATATATATATATATATATGTGTGTGTCAAATTGAAGCAAAAAAAAAACATGTTTGTGTATAAAATTTATTAAAAACTGTTGTTACCGTTTTGTGTATACAGCTCTAATGCGGAGCTATGCGTTTCCATTTGGTTAGAGACTACACAAAGCACCCAATGTAGTCAGATCTGGATACTGTGCTCTGGAATAGAAAGTAAACAGTACCCCAGGACTGCAGGATTATGAGCCTTGGCGTCAGAGCTGCGTACACAAAACGAGATTTAAAAAAAAAAAAAATTAGTTTGTGGGTTGTATATATTAACTTTATGTTTTTTTTTTTCCCCTGCAGTTGGGATTCGCCTTCGGGAATGTGGTGGGGATGTACCTTGCGCAGAATTACGAGGTGAGTCATTACTGGATTCTCTGTCCCCATCTTAAAGGGGAAAATCAGTGCTGGATCGGAGTCTCCATGATGCCTGTTCCTCTGGCTCCGCCCTCTTACACCCCTCAGGTTTCTTAAAGGGACATCTACCACCAGGATGAAAGACTCTATGCAAATGAGCCTAAGGGTCTCCAAGTTCTATTAACACCAATGGAGCCTGGAGCCCCTCAGGCTCATTTGCATATAGTCCTTTAGATGCCCTTTAAATCTGTCTCTGTTGCCCACAATGTAATCATCAGAGCTTTATGTATATATATATTTATGGTTATATTTGCATTCAGTATAATAGGGACATATAAGCCCCTCCCCTCTGTCTGACCGCCCCCTGGTTCCGCCCCTTTGTATGATTGGGACATCCCACTTTAGGGATTGGATTTGCTGTCTCTAAAAATTAAAGGTTAGAGAATAATTCCCTCGCCCCAATCAGGGCTTTGTGGGTCAGTTTTTGTAAATGTATGAGTCTCCATGGTTACAGACTACAAATCCAGTGTAGTCAGGACTGCACAAGATCACTTTATATCCTCTCTTGCTTCTTATATTTTTGTTTCCCCCTCCCTCTTAAGGTGCCGGATATAGGGAAAAAAGTTGAAAACTTCAAGAAAGATTTGGAAGCCAAAAAGAAGCCCCCGAGCGAGTAGTGCCGAAAATTGACCGAGAATCGGGCGCTCCTCCTCTGTACAGTAGACGCGGAATATATATCTATACGCTCCAGTGGAGACATGGGGCAGAGGGCGTCACCTACCTGAAGGATCGGTTATGTGGCTCCTCCCATCAGTGGGAGTTAACCAAAGTTAACCCCTTCTCCTCCTGGCGATACTTGTGATGGTTTCTATTATTCTGGGCGGCTTTGAGGAACCTTAGACTGCACCGCGTGTCGCTTTTAGGTTTTGGATGAGTTTAATAAAGTTATGTTTATTGTATTGATGGAAATTTTGGATTTTTAAAAAAAAATTATTATTATTATGATACCCACAGGTGCTGTGCTCTGTGCTCTCTGCAGCCAGTGTTATGTATTGTCCTCACACTGCTGTGCTCTGTGCTCTCTGCAGCTAGTGTTATGTATTGTCCCTGGAGAGATGTGTAATAATACCTCACACTGCTGCGCTCTGTGCTCTCTGCAGCTAGTGTTATGTATTGTACCTGGAGAGATGTGTAATCAGACCTCACACTGCTGTGCTCTGTGCTCTCTGCAGCCAGTGTTATGTATTGTCCCTGGAGAGATGTGTAATCAGACCTCACACTGCTGTGCTCTGTGCTCTCTGCAGCCAGTGTTATGTATTGTCCCTGGAGAGATGTGTAATCAGACCTCACACTGCTGTGCTCTGTGCTCTCTGCAACCTGTGTTATGTATTGTCCCTGGAGAGATGTGTAATCAGACCTCACACTGCTGTGCTCTGTGCTCTCTGCAGCCAGTGTTATGTATTGTCCCTGGAGAGATGTGTAATCAGACCTCACACTGCTGTGCTCTGTGCTCTCTGCAGCCAGTGTTATGTATTATCCCTGGAGAGATGTGTAATCAGACCTCACACTACTGTGCTCTGTGCTCTCTGCAGCCAGTGTTATGTATTGTCCCTGGGGAGATGTGTAATCAGACCTCACACTGCTGCGCTCTGTGCTCTCTGCAGCCAGTGTTATGTATTGTCCCTGGAGAGATGTGTAATCATACCTCACACTGCTGTGCTCTGTGCTCTCTGCAGCCAGTGTTATGTATTGTCCCTGGAGAGATGTGTAATCAGACCTCACACTGCTGTGCTCTATGCAGCCAGTGTCATGTATTGTCCCTGGAGAGATGTGTAATCAGACCTCACACTGCTGTGCTCTGTGCTCTCTGCAGCTAGTGTTATGTATTGTACCTGGAGAGATGTGTAATCAGACCTCACACTGCTGTGCTCTGTGCTCTCTGCAGCCAGTGTTATGTATTGTCCCTGGAGAGATGTGTAATCAGACCTCACACTGCTGTGCTCTGTGCTCTCTGCAGCCAGTGTTATGTATTGTCCCTGGAGAGATGTGTAATCAGACCTCACACTGCTGTGCTCTGTGCTCTCTGCAACCTGTGTTATGTATTGTCCCTGGAGAGATGTGTAATCAGACCTCACACTGCTGTGCTCTGTGCTCTCTGCAGCCAGTGTTATGTATTGTCCCTGGAGAGATGTGTAATCAGACCTCACACTGCTGTGCTCTGTGCTCTCTGCAGCCAGTGTTATGTATTATCCCTGGAGAGATGTGTAATCAGACCTCACACTACTGTGCTCTGTGCTCTCTGCAGCCAGTGTTATGTATTGTCCCTGGGGAGATGTGTAATCAGACCTCACACTGCTGCGCTCTGTGCTCTCTGCAGCCAGTGTTATGTATTGTCCCTGGAGAGATGTGTAATCATACCTCACACTGCTGTGCTCTGTGCTCTCTGCAGCCAGTGTTATGTATTGTCCCTGGAGAGATGTGTAATCAGACCTCACACTGCTGTGCTCTATGCAGCCAGTGTCATGTATTGTCCCTGGAGAGATGTGTAATCAGACCTCACACTGCTGTGCTCTGTGCTCTCTGCAGCCAGTGTTATGTATTGTCCCTGGAGAGATGTGTAATCAGACCTCACACTGCTGTGCTCTGTGCTCTCTGCAGCCAGTGTTATGTATTGTCCCTGGAGAGATGTGTAATCAGACCTCACACTGCTGTGCTCTGTGCTCTCTGCAGCCAGTGTTATGTATTGTCCCTGGAGAGATGTGTAATCAGACCTCACACTGCTGTGCTCTGTGCTCTCTGCAGCCAGTGTTATGTATTGTCCCTGGAGAGATGTGTAATCAGACCTCACACTGCTGCGCTCTGTGCTCTCTGCAGCCAGTGTTATGTATTGTCCCTGGAGAGATGTGTAATCATACCTCACACTGCTGTGCTCTGTGCTCTCTGCAGCCAGTGTTATGTATTGTCCCTGGAGAGATGTGTAATCAGACCTCACACTGCTGTGCTCTATGCAGCCAGTGTTATGTATTGTCCCTGGAGAGATGTGTAATCAGACCTCACACTGCTGTGCTCTGTGCTCTCTGCAGCCAGTGTTATGTATTGTCCCTGGAGAGATGTGTAATCAGACCTCACACTGCTGTGCTCTGTGCTCTCTGCAGCCAGTGTTATGTATTGTCCCTGGAGAGATGTGTAATCATACCTCACACTGCTGTGCTCTGTGCTCTCTGCAGCCAGTGTTATGT
Source organism: Engystomops pustulosus (assembly GCF_040894005.1). Taxonomy (NCBI): domain Eukaryota; kingdom Metazoa; phylum Chordata; class Amphibia; order Anura; family Leptodactylidae; genus Engystomops; species Engystomops pustulosus. Next base: position 12,320,086 of record NC_092414.1, read on the forward strand.
ATTGTCCCTGGAGAGATGTGTAATCAGACCTCACACTGCTGTGCTCTGTGCTCTCTGCAGCCAGTGTTATGTATTGTCCCTGGAGAGATGTGTAATCAGACCTCACACTGCTGTGCTCTGTGCTCTCTGCAGCCAGTGTTATGTATTGTCCCTGGAGAGATGTGTAATCAGACCTCACACTGCTGTGCTCTGTGCTCTCTGCAGCCAGTGTTATGTATTGTCCCTGGAGAGATGTGTAATCAGACCTCACACTGCTGTGCTCTGTGCTCTATGCAGCCAGTGTTATGTATTGTCCCTGGAGAGATGTGTAATCAGACCTCACACTGCTGTGCTCTGTGCTCTCTGCAGCCAGTGTTATGTATTGTCCCTGGAGAGATGTGTAATCAGACCTCACACTGCTGTGCTCTGTGCTCTCTGCAGCCAGTGTTATGTATTGTCCCTGGAGAGATGTGTAATCAGACCTCACACTGCTGTGCTCTGTGCTCTCTGCAGCCAGTGTTATGTATTGTCCCTGGAGAGATGTGTAATCAGACCTCACACTGCTGCGCTCTGTGCTCTCTGCAGCCAGTGTTATGTATTGTCCCTGGAGAGATGTGTAATCATACCTCACACTGCTGTGCTCTGTGCTCTCTGCAGCCAGTGTTATGTATTGTCCCTGGAGAGATGTGTAATCAGACCTCACACTGCTGTGCTCTGTGCTCTATGCAGCCAGTGTTATGTATTGTCCCTGGAGAGATGTGTAATCAGACCTCACAGTGCTGTGCTCTGTGCTCTCTGCAGCCAGTGTTATGTATTGTCCCTGGAGAGATGTGTAATCAGACCTCACACTGCTGTGCTCTGTGCTCTCTGCAGCCAGTGTTATGTATTGTCCCTGGAGAGATGTGTTATCAGACCTCACACTGCTGTGCTCTGTGCTCTCTGCAGACAGTGTTATGTACTGTCCCTGGAGAGATGTGTAATCAGACCTCACACTGCTGTGCTCTGTGCTCTCTGCAGCCAGTGTTATGTATTGTCCCTGGAGAGATGTGTTATCAGACCTCACACTGCTGTGCTCTGTGCTCTCTGCAGCCAGTGTTATGTATTGTCCCTGGAGAGATGTGTAATCAGACCTCACACTGCTGTGCTCTGTGCTCTCTGCAGACAGTGTTATGTACTGTCCCTGGAGAGATGTGTAATCAGACCTCACATATGTGATTAGTAGCAGCAGGACTACGACATATAGATTTATATTCCAGGATTGTACTGAGGGGACGTCCTCACACTGCTGTGCTCTGTGCAGCCAGTGTTAGGTGGTGTCCCAAGAGTGATATGTAATCATACCTTTTATATGGTTTTAGTAGCAGCAGGACTGTGATATATATGGATTTATATTCCAGGATTGTACTGAGGAGGCATCCTCACACTGCTGTGCTCGCCGCTCGTCCGATGCTGAAGACTTGACGTTTATTTTTATACATTTTTTGACACAATTTTCTTACAAAACGTTACAATGTTTTTTTTCTTTGCTTTTTCTCTTTTATTTCCTACGACAAATCTCTGTGCGGCGCTCGCTGATATCGGACGTCTCATACTCTAGTCACAGCCAGAGCTGCTGCAATGCATTGTGGGAGATGTAGAAGAAGAACTACAAGCACCATGAGGTCTGCCCATCCCCCGGATCAGGTCCATGTCCACTAAATACTGCAATAAATATTCTTCTGGAGGTAACGGTGAGATATGTACAGGGGAGAAGAGTCCAATGTGTAACAGCCAGAGGGTCCACACTGCCCCCCGCAGGTCCTGCGCCTCATTCACAAGCCATGAGTGGAGTTATGGACCAGCGCCCAGTCCGGAAACCTGTCCAACCCAAAGAGACTGATCCCCCAAGTGTTAATGGCCACCATGATTATCCCCAGCCCGATCACATTCACCCCCAGACCGGCCTTCACCTGCAGAGAGAATACACACAGTGATGTCACAGGACAGGGATAATACACACAGTGATGTCACAGTACAGGATAATACACACAGTGATGTCACAGTACAGGGATAATACACACAGTGATGTCACAGTACAGGGATAATACACACAGTGATGTCACAGTACAGGGATAATACACACAGTGATGTCACAGTACAGGATAATACACAGTGATGTCACAGTACAGGGATAATACACGCAGTGATGTCACAGTACAGAGATAATACACGCAGTGATGTCACAGTACAGGGATAATACACACAGTGATGTCACAGTACAGGGATAATACACACAGTGATGTCATAGTACAGAGATAATACACACAGTGATGTCACAGTACAGGGATAATACACACAGTGATGTCACAGTACAGGGATAATACACACAGTGATGTCACAGTACAGGGATAATACACACAGTGATGTCACAGGACAGGGATAATACACACAGTGATGTCACAGGACAGGGAGAATACACACAGTGATGTCACAGGACAGGGAGAATACACACAGTGATGTCACAGGACAGGGAGAATACACACAGTGATGTCACAGGACAGGGAGAATACACACAGTGATGTCACAGGACAGGGAGAATACACACAGTGATGTCACAGGACAGGGAGAATACACACAGTGATGTCACAGGACAGGGAGAATACACACAGTGATGTCACAGTACATGGATAATACACACAGTGATGTCACAGTACATGGATAATACACACAGTGATGTCACAGTACAGGGATAATACACACAGTGATGTCACAGTACAGGGATAATACACACAGTGATGTCACAGTACAGAGATAATACACACAGTGATGTCACAGGACTAATCATGTGACTTGCTCTCACCATGTCTCGGATCTGGCAGTGCCCGTAGTTATACACGATGGCATTCGGGGGATTCCCCACTGGTAACATCACAGCAAATGAGATGCACATGGCGACCGGGATCAGGGTGTACAAAGGGTTAATTTGAAGAGCCTCCGACTGCAAGACAATGTAACCAGAGACAGTCAGCCGTTGCCTATAGCAACCAGTCACCCGCCTGTGACATCACCGGGGACTCCTCACCAGGCTGCATAGGATGGGTAAGAAGATGGTGATGGTCGCCGGGTTACTGACAAACTCTGTGACACCGGACACCAGGACACAGGCCAGGAGGGTGACCGCCCAGGAGGGGAGGCTGCTCAGACACTCCATCTGACGCCCAATCCAGGAGGAGAGCCCCGAGGTCTGCAGGAGAGACACATCCCAATTATACAGTCACCCCCCTAGCCCACCAGGGATTATACCCTCAATACCTCTCTAACCTTCACCACCAGGAGTGTGATATATTTCACCCCTTCACTATCCCAGACCATCTGTAATTATACAGTCACCCCCCTACCCCACCAGGGATTATACCCTTAACTCCATCAGGAATGTGATATTTCACCCCTTCACTATCCCAGACACATCCGAATTATACAGTCACCCCCCTACCCCACCAGGGATTGTACCTTCACCACCAGGAGTGTGATATTTCACCCCTTCACTATCCCAGACCATCTGTAATTATACAGTCCTTACCCCTACCCCACCAGGGATTTTATACTGAACTTCTTAACAACCCCGGACCACCAGGACTTTGATATTTCACCCCTTCACTCCCACAGGACAGCTGTGATTGTAACAACTAGATCTTCAGGGATTTTACATTAAACCTGTAAACTACCCCTAGACCACCAGGGACTATACTACACTTCTACACTACTGGTTATAGTTACCTTACACCCCGCAGCGAGGGCATAACCTCCGCCAACCAGCACCACGATCTCCCAGGGCATATGCTTCTGGAACTCCTGCCACGTCAGCATCGGGCCCCCCAGGTAGGGGCCCTCATCATCCTCCTCCTTCTCACTCTTTTCTGGGGGCAAAAATCATATAACATGTCACAGAGAGTCCCTATACACTGTGCCCTCATAGATGGTGCCAGTCATAGAGAGTCCCTATACACTGTGCCCTCATAGATGGTGCCAGTCATAGAGAGTCCCTATACACTGTGCCCTCATAGATGGTGCCAGTCATAGAGAGTCCCTATACACTGTGCCCTCATAGATGGTGCCAGTCATAGAGAGTCCCTATACACTGTGCCCTCATAGATGGTGCCAGTCATAGAGAGTCCCTATACACTGTGCCCTCATAGATGGTGCCAGTCATAGAGAGTCCCCATACACTGTGCCCTCATAGATGGTGCCAGTCATAGAGAGTCCCCATACACTGTGCCCTCATAGATGGTGCCAGTCATAGAGAGTCCCCATACACTGTGCCCTCATAGATGGTGCCAGTCATAGAGAGTCCCCATACACTGTGCCCTTATAGATGGTGCCAGTCACAGAGAGTCCCTATACACTGTGCCCTCATAGATGGTGCCAGTCATAGAGAGTCCCCATACACTGTGCCCTCATAGATGGTGCCAGTCATAGAGAGTCCCCATACACTGTGCCCTTATAGATGGTGCCAGTCATAGAGAGTCCCTATACACTGTGCCCTCATAGATGGTGCCAGTCATAGAGAGTCCCTATACACTGTGCCCTTATAGATGGTGCCAGTCATAGAGAGTCCCCATACACTGTGCCCTCATAGATGGTGCCAGTCATAGAAAGTCCCTATACAATGTGCCCTTATAGATGGTGCCAGTCATAGAGAGTCCCCATACACTGTGCCCTTATAGATGGTGCCAGTCATAGAGAGTCCCTATACACTGTGCCCTCATAGATGGTGCCAGTCATAGAGAGTCCCTATACTCTGTGCCCTCATAGATGGTGCCAGTCATAGAGAGTCCCTATACACTGTGCCCTTATAGATGGTGCCAGTCATAGAGAGTCCCCATACACTGTGCCCTCATAGATGGTGCCAGTCATAGAGAGTCCCTATACACTGTGCCCTCATAGATGGTGCCAGTCATAGAGAGTCCCCATACACTGTGCCCTCATAGATGGTGCCAGTCATAGAGAGTCCCTATACACTGTGCCCTCATAGATGGTGCCAGTCATAGAGAGTCTCCATACACTGTGCCCTCATAGATGGTGCCAGTCATAGAGAGTCCCTATACTCTGTGCCCTCATAGATGGTGCCAGTCATAGAGAGTCCCCATACACTGTGCCCTCATAGATGGTGCCAGTCATAGAGAGTCCCTATACTCTGTGCCCTCATAGATGGTGCCAGTCATAGAGAGTCCCTATACACTGTGCCCTTATAGATGGTGCCAGTCATAGAGAGTCCCCATACACTGTGCCCTCATAGATGGTGCCAGTCATAGAGAGTCCCTATACACTGTGCCCTCATAAATGGTGCCAGTCATAGAGAGTCCCTATACACTGTGCCCTTATAGATGGTGCCAGTCATAGAGAGTCCCCATACACTGTGCCCTCATAGATGGTGCCAGTCATAGAGAGTCCCCATACACTGTGCCCTCATAGATGGTGCCAGTCATAGAGAGTCCCTATACACTGTGCCCTCAGATGGTGCCAGTCATAGAGAGTCCCCATACACTGTGCCCTCATAGATGGTGCCAGTTATAGAGAGTCCCCATACACTGTGCCCTCATAGATGGTGCCAGTCATAGAGAGTCCCTATACAATGTGCCCTTATAGATGGTGCCAGTCATAGAGAGTCCCTATACACTGTGCCCTCATAGATGGTGCCAGTCATAGAGAGTCCCCATACACTGTGCCCTCATAGATGGTGCCAGTCATAGAGAGTCCCCATACACTGTGCCCTTATAGATGGTGCCAGTCATAGAGAGTCCCTATACACTGTGCCCTCATAGATGGTGCCAGTCACAGAGAGTCCCTATACACTGTGCCCTCATAGATGGTGCCAGTCATAGAGAGTCCCCATACACTGTGCCCTCATAGATGGTGCCAGTCATAGAGAGTCCCCATACACTGTGCCCTTATAGATGGTGCCAGTCATAGAGAGTCCCTATAAACTGTGCCCTCATAGATGGTGCCAGTCATAGAGAGTCCCTATACACTGTGCCCTCATAGATGGTGCCAGTCATAGAGAGTCCCCATACACTGTGCCCTCATAGATGGTGCCAGTCATAGAAAGTCCCTATACAATGTGCCCTTATAGATGGTGCCAGTCATAGAGAGTCCCTATACTCTGTGCCCTCATAGATGGTGCCAGTCATAGAGAGTCCCTATACTCTGTGCCCTCATAGATGGTGCCAGTCATAGAGAGTCCCCATACACTGTGCCCTCATAGATGGTGCCAGTCATAGAGAGTCCCCATACACTGTGCCCTCATAGATGGTGCCAGTCATAGAGAGTCCCTATACTCTGTGCCCTCATAGATGGTGCCAGTCATAGAGAGTCCCCATACACTGTGCCCTCATAGATGGTGCCAGTCATAGAGAGTCCCTATACTCTGTGCCCTCATAGATGGTGCCAGTCATAGAGAGTCCCTATACACTGTGCCCTTATAGATGGTGCCAGTCATAGAGAGTCCCCATACACTGTGCCCTCATAGATGGTGCCAGTCATAGAGAGTCCCTATACACTGTGCCCTCATAAATGGTGCCAGTCATAGAGAGTCCCTATACACTGTGCCCTTATAGATGGTGCCAGTCATAGAGAGTCCCCATACACTGTGCCCTCATAGATGGTGCCAGTCATAGAGAGTCCCCATACACTGTGCCCTCATAGATGGTGCCAGTCATAGAGAGTCCCTATACACTGTGCCCTTATAGATGGTGCCAGTCATAGAGAGTCCCTATACACTGTGCCCTCATAGATGGTGCCAGTCATAGAGAGTCCCCATACACTGTGCCCTCATAGATGGTGCCAGTCATAGAGAGTCCCCATACACTGTGCCCTCATAGATGGTGCCAGTCATAGAGAGTCCCCATACACTGTGCCCTCATAGATGGTGCCAGTCATAGAGAGTCCCTATACACTGTGCCCTCATAGATGGTGCCAGTCATAGAGTCCCCATACACTGTGCCCTCATAGATGGTGCCAGTCATAGAGAGTCCCCATACACTGTGCCCTCATAGATGGTGCCAGTTATAGAGAGTCCCCATACACTGTGCCCTCATAGATGGTGCCAGTCATAGAGAGTCCCTATACACTGTGCCCTCATAGATGGTGCCAGTAATAGAGAGTCCCTATACACTGTGCCCTTATAGATGGTGCCAGTCATAGAGAGTCCCCATACACTGTGCCCTCATAGATGGTGCCAGTCATAGAGAGTCCCCATACACTGTGCCCTCATAGATGGTGCCAGTCATAGAGAGTCCCTATACACTGTGCCCTCATAGATGGTGCCAGTCACAGAGAGTCCCCATACACTGTGCCCTCATAGATGGTGCCAGTCATAGAGAGTCCCTATACACTGTGCCCTCATAGATGGTGCCAGTCATAGAGAGTCCCCATACACTGTGCCCTCATAGATGGTGCCAGTCATAGAGAGTCCCCATACACTGTGCCCTCATAGATGGTGCCAGTCATAGAGAGTCCCCATACACTGTGCCCTCATAGATGGTGCCAGTCATAGAGAGTCCCCATACACTGTGCCCTCATAGATGGTGCCAGTCATAGAGAGTCCCTATACACTGTGCCCTCATAGATGGTGCCAGTCATAGAGAGTCCCCATACACTGTGCCCTCATAGATGGTGCCAGTCATAGAGAGTCCCCATACACTGTGCCCTTATAGATGGTGCCAGTCATAGAGAGTCCCCATACACTGTGCCCTCATAGATGGTGCCAGTCATAGAGAGTCCCCATACACTGTGCCCTTATAGATGGTGCCAGTCATAGAGAGTCCCCATACACTGTGCCCTCATAGATGGTGCCAGTTATAGAGAGTCCCCATACACTGTGCCCTCATAGATGGTGCCAGTCATAGAAAGTCCCTATACACTGTGCCCTTATAGATGGTGCCAGTCATAGAGAGTCCCTATACACTGTGCCCTCATAGATGGTGCCAGTCATAGAGAGTCCCCATACACTGTGCCCTTATAGATGGTGCCAGTCATAGAGAGTCCCTATACACTGTGCCCTCATAGATGGTGCCAGTCATAGAGAGTCCCCATACACTGTGCCCTTATAGATGGTGCCAGTCATAGAGAGTCGCCATACACTGTGCCCTCAGTGCCAGTCATAGAGAGTCGCCATACACTGTGCCCTCATAGATGGTGCCAGTCATAGAGAGTCCCCATACACTGTGCCCTTATAGATGGTGCCAGTCATAGAGAGTCCCTATACATTGTGCCCTTTTAGATGGTGCCAGTCATAGAGAGTCCCCATACACTGTGCCCTCATAGATGGTGCCAGTCATAGAGAGTCCCTATACACTGTGCCCTCATAGATGGTGCCAGTCATAGAGAGTCCCCATACACTGTGCCCTCATAGATGGTGCCAGTCATAGAGAGTCGCCATACACTGTGCCCTCAGTGCCAGTCATAGAGAGTCGCCATACACTGTGCCCTCATAGATGGTGCCAGTCATAGAGAGTCCCCATACACTGTGCCCTTATAGATGGTGCCAGTCATAGAGAGTCCCTATACACTGTGCCCTCATAGATGGTGCCAGTCATAGAGAGTCCCTATACACTGTGCCCTCATAGATGGTGCCAGTCATAGAGAGTCCCTATACACTGTGCCCTTATAGATGGTGCTAGTCATAGAGAGTCCCTATACACTGTGCCCTCATAGATGGTGCCAGTCATAGAGAGTCCCCATACACTGTGCCCTCATAGATGGTGCCAGTCATAGAGAGTCCCCATACACTGTGCCCTCATAGATGGTGCCAGTCATAGAGAGTCCCCATACACTGTGCCCTCATAGATGGTGCCAGTCATAGAGAGTCCCCATACACTGTGCCCTCATAGATGGTGCCAGTCATAGAGAGTCCCTATACACTGTGCCCTCATAGATGGTGCCAGTCATAGAGTCCCCATACACTGTGCCCTCATAGATGGTGCCAGTCATAGAGAGTCCCCATACACTGTGCCCTCATAGATGGTGCCAGTTATAGAGAGTCCCCATACACTGTGCCCTCATAGATGGTGCCAGTCATAGAGAGTCCCTATACACTGTGCCCTCATAGATGGTGCCAGTAATAGAGAGTCCCTATACACTGTGCCCTTATAGATGGTGCCAGTCATAGAGAGTCCCCATACACTGTGCCCTCATAGATGGTGCCAGTCATAGAGAGTCCCCATACACTGTGCCCTCATAGATGGTGCCAGTCATAGAGAGTCCCTATACACTGTGCCCTCATAGATGGTGCCAGTCACAGAGAGTCCCCATACACTGTGCCCTCATAGATGGTGCCAGTCATAGAGAGTCCCTATACACTGTGCCCTCATAGATGGTGCCAGTCATAGAGAGTCCCCATACACTGTGCCCTCATAGATGGTGCCAGTCATAGAGAGTCCCCATACACTGTGCCCTCATAGATGGTGCCAGTCATAGAGAGTCCCCATACACTGTGCCCTCATAGATGGTGCCAGTCATAGAGAGTCCCCATACACTGTGCCCTCATAGATGGTGCCAGTCATAGAGAGTCCCTATACACTGTGCCCTCATAGATGGTGCCAGTCATAGAGAGTCCCCATACACTGTGCCCTCATAGATGGTGCCAGTCATAGAGAGTCCCCATACACTGTGCCCTTATAGATGGTGCCAGTCATAGAGAGTCCCCATACACTGTGCCCTCATAGATGGTGCCAGTCATAGAGAGTCCCCATACACTGTGCCCTTATAGATGGTGCCAGTCATAGAGAGTCCCCATACACTGTGCCCTCATAGATGGTGCCAGTTATAGAGAGTCCCCATACACTGTGCCCTCATAGATGGTGCCAGTCATAGAAAGTCCCTATACACTGTGCCCTTATAGATGGTGCCAGTCATAGAGAGTCCCTATACACTGTGCCCTCATAGATGGTGCCAGTCATAGAGAGTCCCCATACACTGTGCCCTTATAGATGGTGCCAGTCATAGAGAGTCCCTATACACTGTGCCCTCATAGATGGTGCCAGTCATAGAGAGTCCCCATACACTGTGCCCTTATAGATGGTGCCAGTCATAGAGAGTCGCCATACACTGTGCCCTCAGTGCCAGTCATAGAGAGTCGCCATACACTGTGCCCTCATAGATGGTGCCAGTCATAGAGAGTCCCCATACACTGTGCCCTTATAGATGGTGCCAGTCATAGAGAGTCCCTATACATTGTGCCCTTTTAGATGGTGCCAGTCATAGAGAGTCCCCATACACTGTGCCCTTATAGATGGTGCCAGTCATAGAGAGTCCCTATACACTGTGCCCTCATAGATGGTGCCAGTCATAGAGAGTCCCCATACACTGTGCCCTCATAGATGGTGCCAGTCATAGAGAGTCGCCATACACTGTGCCCTCAGTGCCAGTCATAGAGAGTCGCCATACACTGTGCCCTCATAGATGGTGCCAGTCATAGAGAGTCCCCATACACTGTGCCCTTATAGATGGTGCCAGTCATAGAGAGTCCCTATACACTGTGCCCTCATAGATGGTGCCAGTCATAGAGAGTCCCTATACACTGTGCCCTCATAGATGGTGCCAGTCATAGAGAGTCCCTATACACTGTGCCCTTATAGATGGTGCTAGTCATAGAGAGTCCCTATACACTGTGCCCTCATAGATGGTGCCAGTCATAGAGAGTCCCCATACACTGTGCCCTCATAGATGGTGCCAGTCATAGAGAGTCCCCATACACTGTGCCCTCATAGATGGTGCCAGTCATAGAGAGTCCCCATACACTGTGCCCTCAGTGCCAGTTCTCACCTGTTTGCCCTTTTCCAAAGCAGGTGAACCTGGGTCTTTTAGATGGAATGAGGAACAACAGGAATCCCAGGAACACCGATACCGTGGCATCCGTCCTGTATCCTTTCCTGAACAAAGCAGAGGGTCAGACCGGTGCCAGTCAGGGGGTGGCATGAAGTTTTAGGGTTTAGTGTAGACAGTTCACTTTTTCAGAACTTACTTTTCAAAAAGGGATTCCCATCCAGGAACGAATCCGGGTTCTCGTGTGAACCAGAGCAGAGTCATCAGGATGAAGAAGAAGACTGTGACCTTCTCCGGGTAACTACAGATGGAGGAAGTGTGAGCTGAGCACCCGCCCACAGGGACCTTATGTATCTAACAGTATAGGAACTGTTACATCACTGACTACGACTACACAAAGTAACTTTTGAGCTCTGACTACGACTACAAACAGAAAACTGTAAGGTTTCTTACTGCTCTGACTACGGCTACAAAGAGGAACTCTACAGCTCTGACTACGACTACAAATAGTAACTTTGCATCTCTGACTACAACCATAATAACACTTAAACTCTGACTATGACAACTACACACATAGTAACCTTACAGCTCTGACTACGACTACAATACACATAGCAACCTTACAGCTCTGACTACGACTACACAGAGGAACTCTACAGCTCTGACTACGACTACAAATAGTAACTTTACATCTCTGACTACAACCACAACTACACGTAGTTCCCTAACAGCTCTGACTACGACTACAATACACATAGCAACCTTACAGCTCTGACTACAACTACAAATAGTAACTTTCCATCTCAAGCTACAACAGCACTTAAAGGAAAACTACCATTTGATTTGATGCATTATGAACCACACATACCTTGAGAATGCTGTAGCTACACTGATGCAGAAACATATCTTGTTTAATCCCTGTGCTGAGTGGTTTTGCTGAAAAAAAACTATTATAAAATTCAGGACCTTGGGAAAGCTGGATCCACATTACAAAGGAGCTTTCTGAACCGCCAAGACAGGACTAATCAACCTGACCTGGATCATTCATACACAGCAGCTGGGGGATGGTGCAGCAATTGATTATTCTGCCTGGCAGGAAGAACAGTCATTGCATCATCCTCTGGTGCAGTGCATAACTAATATGAAGGGAAAATTCGCAGGGGCACAGCACAGAAGCAGCTTCATTATCATGATTTTATAATTGTTTTTTTTTTCCAGCAAAACCACTCAGCACAGGGATTAAACAAGATATGTTTCTGCATTAGTGTATCTACAGCATTCTCAAGGTATATTTGGTTCTTAATGCATCAAATCAAATGGTTGGTTTCCTTTAATGATCTTACAACTCTGACTATGACAGCTACACATTGTAACCTTACAGCTCTGACTACGACTACAACTGCACATAGTAACCTCACAGCTCTGACTACGACTACAACTGCACATACTAATCTTACAGCTCTGACTACGACTACAACTGCACATAGTAACTTTATAGCTCTGACTACGACTACAACTGCACATAGTAACCTTACAGCTCTGACTATGACTACAACTGCACATTGTAACCTTACAGCTCTGACTACGACTACAACTGCACATAGTAACCTTACAGCTCTGACTACGACTACAACTGCACATAGTAACCTTACAGCTCTGACTACGACTACAACTGCACATAGTAACATTACAGCTCTGACTACGACTACAACTGCACATAGTAATCTTACTGCTCTGACTACGACTACAACTGCACATAGTAACATTATAGCTCTGACTACGACGACAACTGCACATAGTAACCTTACAGCTCTGACTACGACTACAACTGCACATAGTAACCTTACAGCTCTGACTATGACTACAACTGCACATAGTAACCTTACAGCTCTGACTACGACTACAACTGCACATAGTAACATTATAGCTCTGACTACGAATACAACTGCACATAGTAACCTTACAGCTCTGACTACGACTACAACTGCACATAGTAACCTTACAGCTCTGACTACGACAACACATAGTAGCCTAACATCTCTGACTACGACTACAAATAGTATCATACATCTAGGACTACGACTATACATAGCAACCTTACAGATCTGACTACATCTATTCATAGTTCCCTAAAAGCACTGACCTCATTGTCCCCAACTTTTCATACTCCTCCTGGATCCGTTGTTCTGACAACTCTTCCTGTCGTGTCTTCTTATTCTTACTAAGAGAACAGGTTTCCCTAAAACTGAGCATTTAGAAGAAAAAAAACCTAAAGGATCAATAACAAGGAAAGAATACAAATGGAGGAAATATTGTCCTCCGGAATAATACCGCCACTTACTTGCATCCAAGAAACAACCAGTGCAGCCAAACCCAGACCAAAAACAGGACAATGACAGTGATGGGTAAACTGAACACAAACCAGGTCCCGAAGTTCACCACCTCAGCATCAGGATACCGACTGCAATACCAAGAAGCCAAACATTAGACGTTATAGTATATATAGGGGGCAGTATTATAGTAGTTATATTCTTGTACATAGGGGGCAGTATTATAGTAGTTATATTCCTGTACATAGGGGGCAGTATTATAGTAGTTATATTCTTGTACATAGGTGGCAGTGTTATAGTAGTTATATTCTTGTACATAGGGGGCAGTATTATAGTAGTTATATTCCTGTACATAGGGGGCAGTATTATAGTAGTTATATTCCTGTACATAGGGGGTAGTATTATAGTAGTTATATTCTTGTACATAGGGGCAGTATTATAGTAGATAAATTCTTGTTCATAGGGGGCAGTATTATAGTAGTTATATTCCTGTACATAGGGGGCAGTATTATAGTAGTTATATTCTTGTACATAGGGGGCAGTAATATAGTAGTTATATTCCTGTACATAGAGGGCAGTATTATAGTAGTTATATTCCTGTACATAGGGGGCAGTATTATAGTAGTTATATTCTTGTACATAGGGAGCAGTATTATAGTAGTTATATTCTTGTACATAGGGGGCAGTATTATAGTAGTTATATTCCTGTACATAGGGGGCAGTATTATAGTAGTTATATTCTTGTACATAGGTGGCAGTGTTATAGTAGTTATATTCTTGTACATAGGGGGCAGTATTATAGTAGTTATATTCCTGTACATAGGGGGCAGTATTATAGTAGTTATATTCCTGTACATAGGGGGTAGTATTATAGTAGTTATATTCTTGTACATAGGGGCAGTATTATAGTAGATAAATTCTTGTTCATAGGGGGCAGTATTATAGTAGTTATATTCCTGTACATAGGGGGCAGTATTATAGTAGTTATATTCTTGTACATAGGGGGCAGTAATATAGTAGTTATATTCCTGTACATAGAGGGCAGTATTATAGTAGTTATATTCCTGTACATAGGGGGCAGTATTATAGTAGTTATATTCTTGTACATAGGGAGCAGTACTATAGTAGTTATATTCTTGTACATAGGGGGCAGTATTATAGTAGTTATATTCTTGTACATAGGGAGCAGTATTATAGTAGTTATATTCCTGTACATAGGGGGCAGTATTATAGTAGTTATATTCATGTACATAGGGGGCAGTATTATAGTAGTTATATTCTTGTACATAGGGAGCAGTATTATAGTAGCTATATTCTTGTACATAGGGGGCAGTATTATAGTAGTTATATTCTTGTACATAGGGAGCAGTGTTATAGTAGTTATATTCTTGTACATAGGGGGCAGTATTCTAGTAGTTATATTCCTGTATATAGGGGGCAGTATTATAGTAGTTATATTCTTGTACATAGGGGCAGTATTATAGTAGTTATATTCCTGTACATAGGGGCAGTATTATAGTAGTTATATTCTTGTACATAGGGGGCAGTATTATTGTAGTTATATTCCTGAACATAGGGGGCAGTATTATAGTAGTTATATTCCTGTATATAGGGGGCAGTATTATAGTAGTTATATTCTTGTACACAGGGGGCAGTATTATAGTAGTTATATTCTTGTACATAGGGGGCAGTATTATAGTAGTTATATTCTTGTACATAGGAGGCAGTATTATAGTAGTTATATTCTTGTACATAGGGGGCAGTATTATAGTAGTTATATTCCTGTACATAGGGAGCAGTATTATAGTAGTTATATTCTTGTACATAGGGGGCAGTATTATAGTAGTTATATTCTTGTACATAGGAGGCAGTATTATAGTAGTTATATTCTTGTACATAGGGGGCAGTAGTATAGTAGTTATATTCTTGTACATAGGGAGCAGTATTATAGTAGTTATATTCTTGTACATAGGGGGCAGTATTATTGTAGTTATATTCCTGAACATAGGGGGCAGTATTATAGTAGTTATATTCCTGTATATAGGGGGCAGTATTATAGTAGTTATATTCATGTACACAGGGGGCAGTATTATAGTAGTTATATTCTTGTACATAGGGGGCAGTATTATAGTAGTTATATTCTTGTACATAGGGGGCAGTATTATAGTAGATATATTCTTGTACATAGGGGGCAGTATTATAGTAGTTATATTCCTGTACATAGGGAGCAGTATTATAGTAGTTATATTCTTGTACATAGGGGGCAGTATTATAGTAGTTATATTCTTGTACATAGGGGGCAGTATTATAGTAGTTATATTCCTGTACATAGGGGGCAGTATTATAGTAGTTATATTCTTGTACATAGGAGGCAGTATTATACTAGTTATATTCTTGTACATAGGGGGTAGTATTATAGTAGTTATATTCCTGTACATCGGGGGCAGTATTATAGTAGTTATATTCCTGTACATAGGGGGCAGTATTATAGTAGTTATATTCTTGTACATAGGTGGTAGTATTATAGCAGTTATATTCCTGTACATAGGGAGCAGTATTATAGTAGTTATATTCTTGTACATAGGGGGCAGTATTATAGTAGTTATATTCTTGTACATAGGAGGCAGTATTATAGTAGTTATATTCTTGTACATAGGGGGCAGTAGTATAGTAGTTATATTCTTGTACATAGGGGGCAGTAGTATAGTAGTTATATTCTTGTACATAGGGGGCAGTATTATAGTAGTTATATTCTTGTACATAGGGGGCAGTATTATAGTAGTTATATTCCGGTACATAGGGGGCAGTATTATAGTAGTTATATTCTTGTACATAGGAGCAGTATTATAGTAGTTATATTCCTGTACATAGGGGGCAGTATTATAGTAGTTATATTCTTGTACATAGGGGGCAGTATTATAGTAGTTATATTCTTGTACATAGGGGGCAGTATTATAGTAGTTATATTCTTGTACATAGGGGGCAGTATTATAGTAGTTATATTCCTGTACATAGGGGGCAGTATTATAGTAGTTATATTCTTGTACATAGGGGGCAGTATTATAGTAGTTATATTCTTGTACATAGCGGGCAGTATTATAGTAGTTATATTCCTGTACATAGGGGGCAGTATTATAGTAATTATATTCTTGTACATAGGGGGCAGTATTATAGTAGTTATATTCCTGTACATAGGGGGCAGTATTATAGTAGTTATATTCTTGTACATAGGGGGCAGTATTATAGTAGTTATATTCTTGTACATAGGGGGCAGTATTATAGTAGTTATATTCCTGTACATAGGAGGCAGTATTATAGTAGTTATATTCTTGTACATAGGGGGCAGTATTATAGCAGTTATATTCTTGTACATAGGGGGCAGTATTATAGTAGTTATATTCCTGTACATAGGGGCAGTATTATAGTAGTTATATCCCTGTTTATAAGGGGCAGTATTATAGTAGTTATATTCCTGTACATAGGGGGCAGTATTATAGTAGTTATATTCTTGTACATAGAGGGCAGTATTATAGTAGTTATATTCCTGTACATAGGGGCAGTATTATAGTAGTTATATTCTTGTACATAGGAGCAGTATTATAGTAGTTATATTCTTGTACATAGGGGCAGTATTATAGTAATTATATTCTTGTACATAGGGGGAAGTATTATAGTAGTTATATTCTTGTACACAGGGGGCAGTATTATAGTAGTTATATTCCTGTACATAGGGGGCAGTGTTATAGTAGTTATATTCCTGTACATAGGGGGCAGTATTATAGTAGTTATATTCTTGTACATAGGGGGCAGTATTATAGCAGTTATATTCTTGTACATAGGGGGCAGTATTATAGAAGTTATATTCTTGTACATAGGGGGCAGTATTATAGTAGTTATATTCTTGTACATAGGGGGCAGTATTATAGCAGTTATATTCTTGTACATAGGGGGCAGTATTATAGAAGTTACATTCTTGTGCATAGGGGGCAGTATTATAGTAGTTATATTCCTGTACTTAGGGGGCAGTATTATAGTAGTTATATTCCTGTACATAGGGGGCAGTATTATAGTAGTTATATTCTTGTACTTAGGGGGCAGTATTATAGTAGTTATATTCCTGTACATAGGGGGCAGTATTATAGTAGTTATATTCCTGTACATAGGGGGCAGTATTATAGTAGTTATATTCTTGTACATAGGGGCAGTATTATAGCAGTTATATTCTTGTACATAGGGGGCAGTATTATAGTAGTTATATTCCTGTACATAGGGGGCAGTATTATAGTAGTTATATTCCTGTACATAGGGGGCAGTATTATAGTAGTTATATTCCTGTACATAGGGGGCAGTATTATAGTAGTTATATTCTTGTACATAGGGGGCAGTATTATAGCAGTTATATTCTTGTACATAGGGGCAGTATTATAGTAGTTATATTCCTGTACATAGGGGCAGTATTATAGTAGTTATATTCCTGTACATAGGGGCAGTATTATAGTAGTTATATTCCTGTACATAGGGGGCAGTATTATAGTAGTTATATTCTTGTACATAGGGGCAGTATTATAGTAGTTATATTCCTGTACATAGGGGGCAGTATTATAGTAGTTATATTCTTGTACATAGGGGGCAGTATTATAGTAGTTATATTCTTGTACATAGGGGGCAGTATTATAGTAGTTATATTCCTGTACATAGGAGGCAGTATTATAGTAGTTATATTCTTGTACATAGGGGGCAGTATTATAGCAGTTATATTCTTGTACATAGGGGGCAGTATTATAGTAGTTATATTCCTGTACATAGGGGCAGTATTATAGTAGTTATATCCCTGTTTATAAGGGGCAGTATTATAGTAGTTATATTCCTGTACATAGGGGGCAGTATTATAGTAGTTATATTCTTGTACATAGAGGGCAGTATTATAGTAGTTATATTCCTGTACATAGGGGCAGTATTATAGTAGTTATATTCTTGTACATAGGAGCAGTATTATAGTAGTTATATTCTTGTACATAGGGGCAGTATTATAGTAATTATATTCTTGTACATAGGGGGAAGTATTATAGTAGTTATATTCTTGTACACAGGGGGCAGTATTATAGTAGTTATATTCCTGTACATAGGGGGCAGTGTTATAGTAGTTATATTCCTGTACATAGGGGGCAGTATTATAGTAGTTATATTCTTGTACATAGGGGGCAGTATTATAGCAGTTATATTCTTGTACATAGGGGGCAGTATTATAGAAGTTATATTCTTGTACATAGGGGGCAGTATTATAGTAGTTATATTCTTGTACATAGGGGGCAGTATTATAGCAGTTATATTCTTGTACATAGGGGGCAGTATTATAGAAGTTACATTCTTGTGCATAGGGGGCAGTATTATAGTAGTTATATTCCTGTACATAGGGGGCAGTATTATAGTAGTTATATTCCTGTACATAGGGGGCAGTATTATAGTAGTTATATTCTTGTACTTAGGGGGCAGTATTATAGTAGTTATATTCCTGTACATAGGGGGCAGTATTATAGTAGTTATATTCCTGTACATAGGGGGCAGTATTATAGTAGTTATATTCTTGTACATAGGGGCAGTATTATAGCAGTTATATTCTTGTACATAGGGGGCAGTATTATAGTAGTTATATTCCTGTACATAGGGGGCAGTATTATAGTAGTTATATTCCTGTACATAGGGGGCAGTATTATAGTAGTTATATTCCTGTACATAGGGGGCAGTATTATAGTAGTTATATTCTTGTACATAGGGGGCAGTATTATAGCAGTTATATTCTTGTACATAGGGGCAGTATTATAGTAGTTATATTCCTGTACATAGGGGCAGTATTATAGTAGTTATATTCCTGTACATAGGGGCAGTATTATAGTAGTTATATTCCTGTACATAGGAGGCAGTATTATAGTAGTTATATTCTTGTACATAGGGGGCAGTATTATAGTAGTTATAATCTTGTACATAGGGGGCAGTATTATAGTAGTTATATTCTTGTACATAGGGGGCAGTATTATAGTAGTTATATTCTTGTACATAGGGGGCAGTATTATAGTAGTTATATTCTTGTACATAGGGGGCAGTATTATAGTAGTTATATTCTGGTACATAGGGGGCAGTATTATAGTAGTTATATTCTTGTACATAGGGGCAGTATTATAGTAGTTATATTCCTGTACATAGGGGGCAGTATTATAGTAGTTATATTCCTGTACATAGGGGGCAGTATTATAGTAGTTATATTCTTGTACATAGGGGCAGTATTATAGTAGTTATATTCCTGTACATAGGGGGCAGTATTATAGTAGTTATATTCCTGTACATAGGGGGCAGTATATAGTTATTTTCGTATTATGGGGGTGATGAATAAATCCTTACTTCTTGAAGTGCTCCAGGAAGATGAGGCTGGTGGAGGTCCCGATAATGGTGGTGAGTCCTCCGATGGTGGCGGCGTAGCTGACGCTCAGGGATAGGCACTTGCAGATCATGTGATCGTGCTTAGATCTGTATTTACCTTGTTCGTTTGGATCCTTGGACTCCGTGGATGGCAGAACCAGAATCTGTGTCTATTAAGGATAATAACAATGCCTCATTATTCTGCAGCACAATTTGTAGGATGATTGTGTGGTGTTTGTTGGGCTCCATCTTTTCTCACTTGAGGAAGAGACTGTCCATTAGTCGGGGGCTTCACGATCCTCATGGGGTTTGCGATCATGTGGACGCCATTCAAATTCTGCACAAGTAAACAAAAACTACAAGATCAGCCATCCCACCAGGGCAGTCACATCATCCTCTTTGCCCCCGAGCAGAGACCCCCTGTAAGTGATCCCCCCTCCTAACACACAGACGCTTGGTGTGTTGTCGTACCTTGCTCTGGATGAGTTTGCTCAGGTCCTTTGCTGTGGCCCTAGAACAAAGCAAATATTAGAGAATTGGTTATATAACACATCAGGATGCACCCTGAGCTCTGAACTTGCAGCTCCACAAGCACCAAAGGGATTCTGTCAGCATAGGTGACCATGCAGACAGTTTTAGGTATTATCACTTGAGAGAAGTGTTGTTAGTAGCAGCAGGACTGTGAAATATGGATTTACATTCCAGGATTGTACTCGGGGCGTGCCCTCACACTGCTGTGCTCTGTGCTATCTGTAGATAGTGTCAGGTATTGTCCATGGAGAGATGTGTAGTCAGACCTTTGTGCATGTTGTTAGTAGCAGCAGAACTGTATAATATGGATTCATATTCCAGGATTGTACTGGGGGCGTGCCCTCACACTGCTGTGCTCTGTGCTATCTGTAGATAGTGTCAGATTTTGTCCATAGAGAGATGTGTAATCAAACTTTTGTGTATGTTGTTAGGAGCAGCAGGATTGAAATATGGATTTATATTCCAGGATTTAATGAGACTGTGCACTCACACTGTTGTGCTCTGTGTCCTCTGCATCCAGCGTCAGGTATTGTCCTCGGAGAGATGTGTAATAATACCTTTGGGTATGTTGTTAGTGTAAGGGCCCGCTGGATGGGTCATTACGTAAAGTTACCTCCTATTAACCCTCTGGTTAGCTGCTGGACTGTGACCACCGCTATCACACTGCCATTAGGAATTCTACATCATTAAGACTGGTAATTGCCCTAATTTGTTATTCTTTGCTGCCGCCTACTGCTTGAATATGGTATTACACCTACAGAACCACATGCCTATCCCTAGAGGGTTAATGTGTGATGTGTTGGTATTAATGTTGCTACATTTGTTATCCTTTTTGCAGCCCCAGGCTGGTGATTGGTTGAGCAAACTCAGCAAGTTCTACATTGAGCTTCTGCAAAAGTCTGTAAGTGTAAGCTCATTGCAAGGCCCCGGGGCAGAAGCTTGTCAGATGTCTTTCCTGTATGGTCTTTCTCTCTCTGCGGAGACAGGACTAAATCAGGGCTTACTTTCCTCCACCTCCATGTGCCAATACCACAGATCCTGCCATCCTGCTGCCCAAGCAGCAGAGCCAAACTGGCTCCTACTAGCCAGCCCCCTACACACTGGACCAGGGCTGAGGTACTCTCCAAACTCTGGATCCACCACCTCGTGGGTACCTGCAGAGAGGAACGGTGTGGACCGTGTGCCATTAGAGAAACAGTAAGTTTTTGTTTAGGATTTCTGTGTCCACGTGTGATCCCTGGCTGCTGCTAATGCCACGGGCCTCCCCTTCACCATCTTCCTAGAGATCCATCACCACACACATCTGAAGTGCCTCAGGGGGGTCCCTTCACTACACTGTGGCTTCACCTCTTCTTGGTGGCCCTGATGGCATGGACAAGGCTTGTTCTCCTGGACCATACCATTTAGGTCGCAGGGAATCCAGCTTCCCCCACACTGTGGTCAGGTCCCGGTGGGGTAACGTTGCATAAGTAGCAGCAGGATCGGGAAATAAGCAATTATATTCCAGGGCTATAGCACTACTGTTGTGTCCTCACACTGCTGTGCCCTGCGCTCTCTGTAGAAAGCGTCAATTATTGTCCCTAGAAGTGTGTGTAAACTTTGTGTATGTTTTTAGTAGCAGCAGGACTGTGACATTTGGATTTATATTTCTGGATTGTACTAGGGGTGTGTCCTCACACTGCTGTGCTCTGAGCATTAATGGTGACATAATTTGTTTCCACTATGAAGGCCCCACACAGTTTTTGCAGGGTCACATGTACTAGCCATGTGTTCTGATCTGTCTGGGGGGTCACACTTACTCCTCATTGATGAAGATGAGCTCGATGGATGGTTGGTTCTGCTTCTCCTTTCCAACTGCGGGACCCAAAAATATTCCATTAGGTCACATACTGTCCACTTGGGTCTTGTGAACTTGGGTCTAATATTAGAGGACATTCACAATATTACACAAGTCCAATATACTGTGAGGGTTCAGCTATAGCGCCACCTGCTGTCCAGGCACCATGTGTGGGGAGGGAAAGGGAAAATGAAATTATCCTTTGAGATGCAAGAAAATAAAGAGTTAAAGTTGAAGAAACATGAGAGACCTTTCTGCGGGGCGTTTTCAGGTGCAGAAGAGCCATTGACCAGCGCCCCCTCGTGCTCCTCATCCCCTCGTGTCAGCTGCTTGAGGACTGCGTCTACAATGGGCATCACCATGGCGGTAGAAGATGTGTTAGAGAGCCACATGGAGAGCAACGCGGTGCAGCACATGAAGCACATCAACAGCCTGGGGGGACCACACAAGGAGTATTATAGCAGTTATATACCTGTACATAGGGGGCAGTATTATAGCAGTTATATAACCTGTACATAGGGGGCAGTATTATAGCAGTTATATAACCTGTACATAGGGGGCAGTATTATAGTAGTTATATTCCTGTACATAGGGGGCAGTATTATAGTAGTTATATTCCTGTACATAGGGGGCAGTATTATAGTAGTTATATTCCTGTACACATGGGGCAGTATTATAGTAGTTATATTCCTGTACATAGGGGGCAGTATTATAGTAGTTATAGTCTTGTACATTGGAGGCAGTATTATAGTAGTTATATTCCTGTACATAGGGGGCAGTATTATAGTAGTTATATT
This sequence comes from Engystomops pustulosus, assembly GCF_040894005.1. NCBI lineage: Eukaryota > Metazoa > Chordata > Amphibia > Anura > Leptodactylidae > Engystomops > Engystomops pustulosus. The sequence continues at coordinate 12,342,774 of NC_092414.1, forward strand.
CCTGTACATAGGGGGCAGTATTATAGTAGTTATATTCTTGTACATAGGGGGCAGTATTATAGTAGTTATATTCCTGTACATAGGGGGCAGTATTATAGTAGTTACATCCTTGTACATAGGGGGCAGTATTATAGTAGTTATATTCTTGTACATAGGGGGCAGTATTATAGTAGTTATATTCCTGTACATAGGGGCAGTATTATAGTAGTTATATTCCTGTACATAGGGGGCAGTATTATAGTAGTTATATTCCTGTACATAGGGGGCAGTATTATAGTAGTTATATTCCTGTACATAGGGGGCAGTATTATAGAAGTTATATTCCTGTACATAGGGAGCAGTATTATAGTAGTTATATTCCTGTACATAGGGGGCAGTATTATAGTAGTTATATTCTTGTACGTAGGGGGCAGTATTATAGTAGTTATATTCCTGTACATAGGGGGCAGTATTATAGAAGTTATATTCCTGTACATAGGGAGCAGTATTATAGTAGTTATATTCCTGTACATAGGGGGCAGTATTATAGTAGTTATATTCTTGTACGTAGGGGGCAGTATTATAGTAGTTATATTCTTGTACATAGGGGGCAGTATTATAGTAGTTATATTCTTGTACATAGGGGGCAGTACTATAGTAGTTATATTATTGTACATAGGAGGCAGTATTATAGTAGTTATATTCCTGTACATAGGGGGCAGTATTATAGTAGTTATATTATTGTACATAGGGGGCAGTATTATAGTAGTTATATTCCTGTACATAGAGGGCAGTATTATAGTAGTTATATTCTTGTACATAGTGAGCAGTATTATAGTAGTTATATTCTTGTACATAGGGGGCAGTATTATAGTAGTTATATTCTTGTACATAGGGGGCAGTATTATAGTAGTTATATTCTTGTACATAGGAGGCAGTATTATAGTAGTTATATTCTTATACATAGGGGGCAGTATTATAGTAGTTATATTCTTGTACGTAGGGGCAGTATTATAGTAGTTATATTCTTGTACGTAGGGGCAGTATTATAGTAGTTATATTCCTGTACATAGGGGGCAGTATTATAGTAGTTATGTTCCTGTACATAGGGGGCAGTATTATAGTAGTTATATTCTTGTACATAGGGGGCAGTATTATAGTAGTTATATTCTTGTACATAGGGGGCAGTATTATAGTAGTTATATTCTTGTACATAGGAGGCAGTATTATAGTAGTTATATTCTTGTACATAGGGGGCAGTATTATAGTAGTTATATTCTTGTACATAGGGGGCAGTATTATAGTAGTTATATTCTTGTACATAGGGGGCAGTATTATAGTAGTTATATTCTTGTACATAGGGGCAGTATTATAGTAGTTATATTCTTGTACATAGGGGGCAGTATTATAGTAGTTATATTCTTGTACATAGGGGGCAGTATTATAGTAGTTATATTCCTGTACATAGGAGGCAGTATTATAGTAGTTATATTCCTGTTCATAGGGGGCAGTATTATAGTAGTTATATTCTTGTACATAGGGGGCAGTATTATAGTAGTTATATTCCTGTACACATGGGGCAGTATTATAGTAGTTATATTCCTGTACATAGGGGGCAGTATTATAGTAGTTATGGTCTTGTACATTGGAGGCAGTATTATAGTAGTTATATTCCTGTACATAGGGGGCAGTATTATAGTAGTTATATTCTTGTACATAGGGGGCAGTATTATAGTAGTTATATTCCTGCACATAGGGGGCAGTATTATAGTAGTTATATTCCTGTACATAGGGAGCAGTATTATAGTAGTTATATTCTTGTACATAGGGGGCAGTATTATAGTAGTTATATTCTTGTACATAGGGGGTAGTATTATAGTAGTTATATTCTTGTACATAGGGGGTAGTATTATAGTAGTTATATTCTTGTACATAGGGGGCAGTATTATAGTAGTTATATTCTTGTACATAGGGAGCAGTATTATAGTAGTTATATCCCTGTACATAGGGGGCAGTATTATAGTAGTTATATTCTTGTACATAGGGAGCAGTATTATAGTAGTTATATTCCTGTACATAGGGGCAGTATTATAGTAGTTATATTCTTGTACATAGGGGGCAGTATTATAGTAGTTATATTCCTGTACATAGGGGGCAGTATTATAGTTGTTATATTCTTGTACATAGGGGGCAGTATTATAGTAGTTATATTCCTGTACATAGGGGGGCAGTATTATAGTAGTTATATTCCTGTACATAGGGGGCAGTATTATAGTAGTTATATTCCTGTACATAGGGGGCAGTATTATAGTAGTTATATTCCTGTACATAGGGGGCAGTATTATAGTAGTTATATTCTTGTACATAGGGGGCAGTATTATAGTAGTTATATTCCTGTACATAGGGGGCAGTATTATAGTAGTTATATTCCTGTACATAGGGGGCAGTATTATAGTAGTTATATTCCTGTACATAGGGGGCAGTATTATAGTAGTTATATTCTTGTACATAGGGGGCAGTATTATAGTAGTTATATTCTTGTACATAGGGGGCAGTATTATAGTAGTTATATTCCTGTACATAGGGGGCAGTATTATAGTAGTTATATTCTTGTACATAGGGGGCAGTATTATAGTAGTTATATTCCTGTACATAGGGGGCAGTATTATAGTAGTTATATTCCTGTACATAGGGGGCAGTATTATAGTAGTTATATTCCTGTACATAGGGGGCAGTATTATAGTAGTTATATTCCTGTACATAGGGGGCAGTATTATAGTAGTTATATTCCTGTACATAGGGGGCAGTATTATAGTAGTTATATTTCTGTACATAGGGGGCAGTATTATAGTAGTTATATTCTTGTACATAGGGGCAGTATTATAGTAGTTATATTCCTGTACATAGGGGGCAGTATTATAGTAGTTATATTCTTGTACATAGGGGGCAGTATTATAGTAGTTATATTCTTGTACATAGGGGGCAGTATTATAGTAGTTATATTCCTGCACATAGGGGGCAGTATTATAGTAGTTATATTCTTGTACATAGGGGGCAGTATTATAGTAGTTATATTCTTGTACATAGGGGGCAGTATTATAGTAGTTATATTCCAGCTATACCACCCTCTCCTGGCACATACTCACATTCCTGGCTTGGCTCCGGATAACATGACCATTCTCAGCGCTATCCTCCTATGAAGATTCCATTTCTCTACTGAAGCAGCTAAGCAGATGACCCCCATGAGCAGAAGTGTCGTGTTCTTAACATATTCTGCTGCCACCTTCAAGAAGAAACCATTATATCAGACTGAGGGGTGATTAACTTCCACCCTAACCACCTACCAGACTCTAATAGTATAACATTTTAATGACATCTTTACTTTGCAGCTGCTGGAAAGTGAGATCTTGCTGGTGAGGCTGTTGTGCTGACCTCTAGTGGTCAGTCTGAATATTGTACATTGGACATTTTTTGTCTATTCATAGATGTCTCTCTATTACATCACACTCATCGCTGGTTGTTTCCTGTCACATGATTTACGGATACTTGAGTCCCCAGAAAACCATTACTTCTGGTCTAGTCCTCTAAATCGATGGGATTTCTGGGAAGGAATGTCACACCACATGTGAACAAAGGCAAAGGAATGGGCAAGTCTGTTCTTGTATGTGACACTTACAGAGCGGTATTATGTTGCCAGGTGGCGGTAGGGTCAGGGTTATGTAACTATGTTGCCCCTTTGATGTGATAGTTCTCATTGAGGAGCATGAAATCTTAAAGGCAACAATGTATCAACAATGGAATTATATGCAAATGAGCTCTCCTCAAGCTCCATAGTGCCACCTATAGGCAGCTAGGCAGTACATCAACATCTAAGACCCCAAATCAGCCATATAATGACCATAGATAGCCCTGATACACTGTAACAAACCCTCACCGATGTCATCTGGCCATGATTGAGATGGGATTTCAAAGCAGAGATCTTAAAAATTAAACTCTATTGCTTGTGTTTTTTCAATGCTGCTAAATAATACCGCCATATAGTGCCAAAAATCATGGTCATACAGTGCCTAAATAATGCTGCCATACAGATCCTACATTGTAGTGCCATATAGTGCCAACATAACAGTGAGACAGCGGAAGAAAGTTCAACGTTTCACACTGCTGCTCATCTTGTATTAAAGAATAATGTCCAGATAATTGCTAAATAATACCGCCATACAGTGCCTAATGTGAATTTTTCAAAATAATGCTGTACCAAGGTACTAAAAGTCAGTGTCCCAGTACAAAATAATGATGTCACACTGTCCGTACATTGTGGTGCTTACAGGGAACATATAATAGTGACAAATAGTGGAAACGTAGTGGCGCCATATAGTCCCAAAGTATCAGCAACATTAAAAATTCATATATTAAACACTGATATCTGTATATTACCACCATACTTACCATACTGACCAGACATAATACTGCCATATGGTACCAAAGGAACAGTAATTAACCCTATATCCACACTTGATGTACATAATAGTGCCATAGGGTACGCTACGCTACATTAAGACACTGATTTATATATTACCGCCATACCGGCCATACATAATTCTGCCCTATGGTGCAAAAGGAACAGCAGATGATCCTTTATCAATACTAGATATAGTGCTGCTTACAGTGAGCACATAATAGGGCCACAGGGTGACATAGAGTACATAAAGACACAGATATATCATATGTATATTACCGCCATACTTATCAGACACAATACTGCAATATGGTGCCAAAGGAGCAGTAATCATCCTTATATCAACACTAGATATAGTACTGCTTACAGTGAGCACATAATAGTGCCACAGGGTGACATAGAGTACCTAAGGACACTGAAAAATATATAAATTACCACCATACTGACTGGACATAGTACCACCATATGGTGCCAAAGGAACAGTTATTACGACTATATCAACAGCAGTCATAGTACTTCTTACAGAGAGCACATAAAAGTGCCAGAAGGTGACATAGAGTACTATAAAAGACACAGTTATATGTATTATACTGCAATACTGACCGGACATAATACCGCCATATGGTGCCAAAGGAACAGTTATAAACACTATATCAATAACAGACATAGTACTGCTTACAGAGAGCACATAAAAGTACCAGAAGGTGACATAGAGTACTAAAAGACACCGATATATGTATAATACCGCAATACTGAACAGACATTACACTGCCATATGGTGCCAAAGGAACAGTTATAAACACTATATCAACACCAATTACAGTACCACTTACAGTGAACACATTATAGTGCCATATAGTGGCATATAGATCCTTTATAATACTGCAATCTAGTGCCCCCCCCTAATACCGCATATAAAGTATAAAGCTATATATAGTAGGGAGTGAGTATTGTGTAGGGGGGGATTATTTGTGACCTTTTTTACGCCCATTTATGTCATTTTTGCCTAAATTGGATGGAATATTCCTGGATTTTTACACACGCATACTATTTTTGGATGTATATTTTTCCATACTCCTCCCTCCTATAGGAAAATCTTCTCTCAGCAGCAGCCGCCATGGAGTTATATACACCCAGGGAAAGCTACAACCCCCCCCAGAATGTAATACCGCCAACCCTGTGCCACCTTTGCCCCACTGGGATGACCTGGTTTACATCCCCCCCTACAATACAGGGCAAGTTATTTCTAATAAAAAACTTCTTATTCCGGTGGCCGGAGTCCCGTGGCCCTGGAGCTGAAAGGCGGCATTGTATTCTATGATCCGCGCCCCGCTGAGGTCCTGCTAATACTGCCATATCCTGCATGTGCGCGCTGTATATTACCGCACAACGGGGAGGATGGGAGTAGTAGTCTCTATCACCCACCTGAGACCAAAGCCTAAGCATTCCCAAACCCAGGGAATGTCTATAGGTGAGAAATATACAAACAAATATATAAACCCGCCCTATAGTGCTTCCTATAATACACACATACCGTGAGTGGGCTGCATGTGCACGAATCCCATATAGAGCAGGTCACACTATAACGCTGGGCTCGTACCTGGAAGCTTTACATTCCAACTTAATGGAACTTACTGACTAAGTTTTGTGGGGTTATTCCCTCTGTAGCAGTATTATTTTGGCACTGTATGGCGGCATTATACACTTATTATTAAATGAATGGAGTTATCTTTGTATCAAAGGCCATTGATTAGAGTTTGATCTGATATAAGTATATTACTAGGCAGATTTATCTCTGGATTATAAGGCGTCATTATTGCGTTACATTACTGGCATCATATGGCGCTTTTATTTATACATTTATTTGTGGGAGATTGATTATAATTGTGTTTGATGTGTATATGTGTGAGTCCTATTACCCAGGCGTCCAGCGAGCAGATAGCTGACAGTGTGTAGCAACATTATGCACCTTATGACGGTATTTTATTACATTGACGTTGCGATCCGACAGGGTATTGCAGTATTATGAGCCTTGTGGCGGTATTTTTTCCATTCATATAAAACCCCTTAGTGTCAAACATTTTACTGATGCTATAAGTCCTGCACTGATTGTTGGGTCTTATGACGATGACATCATATGGCGCCATTATTTATATAAAATGATGCGGTATATTGGTTAGACGTTGTTTCGATTATGTTTTAAGCACTATATGGCGCTATATTGTGAAGCATATTATAGACCATGATATGGCGCTATTATTTACAATGCAGCTCATTCATTACGGACAGGTTGCACTCTATGGTAGTATTATCTGAGCACCACAGGACTCCATGTTGTCTTTGCATTATAATAAATCTTTGATATTGTATAGGACTATATTTTTGGGCGGTATTATTTCTGTATTTTAAATTATATCCCACATTATATGGCGCTTTTATTTCTATATAACTAAGTGTATGTGTTGGGGGGGGGGAACGGTATATATGGCCCTGACTATATGGTGTTATATAGGCACAATATGGCAGCATTTTTTTACGGTATTATTTACGGTATGCAGCATTCTGGGAAATAGCGTTGCATGGTTTTTGAGTCCTGGCTGAGATCTAATAATCTCATCTGTGGAGCTGTAAATACGAGGAAACACGGCCAAGGAACGCGGAATATGCAGGGTCGGGGTCTGGCTTTCGTTAACAAAATGTAACTAAGAACTCGCCAAAATTACAGAACATTCCCCAAATTCCATGTTATCAATTATCACCACCATGTGCCACCACCATGTAATTCTGCTTTTATGTCCATATGTAACGAATTCTTAGTGATGTCTTATTTCTGCAGTGACCTCAGCAGGAGAAAGTTGGTATTGCATGATGTCCATTAAAATGAATGGGACAACATCTAATGTGTGGTCGTGTTGAGTCCTCCAGGGTAGGAGACACTCTTTGCACTACATTGGAGGTGCTATGAATGGGAAATTTCTGCAGTGACCCCTGCAGGAGAAGCATGGTTTTCATTTAAAATAAAGGGGGCGCTGTATAATACATGGTCATGTTGAGTCCTCCAGTGTAGAAGCTATGGTGGCCCATTTGACTAGCTAAAAACATTAGAAGTGTGTCTGACCTCACTAGACTTCAGCACCCCAAAAAGTGGGAAGAGGAAAGCGGGGACCAAAGCGGCAGCTCCAAGGGGGACAGCCTCCGACACCCAGTATACGGCGGTCACTATGAGGACGTAGGCGCAGGAGGCCTCCTATAGAGAGAAAGACACAAGTACAAATCAGCGCCATTCACAGTGACCCCATAACATCTTCTCTGTCCCCGTTATGGTTTGTACCCGAGCGGATTTCCAATGACATCACCATAACATTGCATCTACCGTGTCCCCAGAACAGTGTCATCTCCTCTGTCCACAGTACAGTCCCCTTATAGGGATCCCAAAGTGGTGGCACCCACATTGTCTCCATTCCAGTGCCTTATACTGTCCCCATAACGCTGGCACCTACAGTTCCCCCCTTTACAGTCCCCTGATAGAGTCCCCATAGAGGTGTCACCCACATTGTCCTCATTACAGTCCCCTTATAGTGATCCCAAAAAGGTGTCAACCACATTGACCCCATTACAGTCTTATAGTCTTCCCATAGTAGTGTCACCCAAATTGTCCCCATTACAGTCCCCCTATAGTGTCCACATAGCAGTGTCATCAATATTGATCCCATTACAGCCCTCATAGTAGTGTCAGCCACATTGCCCCAATTAACATCCCGTTATGGTGTCTCTATAACAGTGGCACCTACATTGTTCCCATCACAGTGTCATACACATTTTCCCTATTACAGTCCCGATATAGTGTCCTCCTAGCAGTGGCACCTATATTCCCCCCATTACAGCCCCCTTATAGATACTACATCATCAGTATCATCAATATTGTTCTCCTTACCATCTTCTCGTAATGACCCCATAACAGTATCCCCATTACAATCCCATCATAGTGTCCTCATAGTAGCGGCTTCTACACTCCCCGCATTATAGTCCCTGTATAGTGACCTTGTAACAGTGGCACCTACAATCCCTTTATAGAGCCCCCATAGTAGTGTCACCAACATTGTCACTATAAAAATACACTTATGGCTCCCCAATAACAGTGTCACCCATATTGTCCCCAATAACATCCTCTTATAGAGTCCCTGTAACAGTGACACCTACATTGTTCCCATAGCAGTGTTATACACATGTTATACACAGTCTCCTTATAGTGACACTATAATAGTGTCATCAGTATTGTTCCCATTACCATCACCTCACAATGTCCCCATAACAGTGGCACATACATTATCCCCATTACAGTCCCAATATAGTGTCCTCATAGCAGTGGCATCTACACCCCCCCCCATTACAGCCCCCTTATAGTGTCCTCATAGCAGTGGCATCTACATTCCCCCCATTACAGCCCCCTTATAGTGTCCTCATAGCAGTGGCATCTACACTCTCCCCATTACAGCCCCTTATAGTGTCCTCATAGCAGTGGCATTTACACTCCCCCCATTACAGCCCCCTTATAGTGTCCTCATAGCAGTGGCATCTACATTGCCCCCATTATAGCCCCCTTATAGTGTCCTCATAGCAGTGGCATCTACACCCCCCCCCCCCCATTACAGCCCCCTTATAGTGTCCTCATAGCAGTGGCATCTACATTTCCCCCATTACAGCCCCCTTATAGTGTCCTCATAGCAGTGGCATCTACACTCCCCCCATTACAGCCCCTTATAGTGTCCTCATATCAGTGTCATCTACACTCCCCCCATTACAGCCCCCTTATAGTGTCCTTATAGCAATGGCATCTACACTCCCCCATTATAGTGATCATGTAACAGTGGCACTTACATTTTTCCCATTACAATCCCTTTATAGCGTCCCAATTAACATCCACTCATAGCATCCCCGTAATAGCGTCACTTACATTGTCCCCATTAGAGTCCTGTCCCCATAACAGTGGCACCAACATTGTCCCCATGGCAGTGTCATCCCCATGTTCCCAATTACATTCCCCTTATTGTATCCTCCTAGCAGTGGCATCTATATTCCTCCCATTATAGTCTCCCTATAGTGACACCACAACACTGTCATCAACATTGTCCCCATTACAGTAGTCTTTTAGTGTCCCCAAAGCAGTGTCATCCACATTGTCCCCATTACAGTAGTTTTTTTAGTGTCCCCATAGCAGTGGCACCCAGACCGTCCCCATTACGGTGCCCATACAACATTGCGATATACCCCCTTGTCAGTGACAGTATCCCCTTAGAGCGTCCCCATTATCCCAGGTCCCCAATACAGTGCCCTCCGACCTGTACTTACACTACTGGGGTGCAGCAGGGGGAGGGGGAGCAGCAGGAGTGGAATAGAGATGACCAGGACCAGGTTCTTGGATCTTATGAGTTGGGTCCACACTGCCGCCATGCTGGACCGCTCCTCAGACTCTGGTAACTTTTACTGGAGGATTTTCTCCTAAATCTCCCTCTCCCAGAAAGCCTGTGACGTCTCTTAATCCTTTGCTTCGTTTCTCTCCCACAAACTCTGTGACCCGGGCGCCACTTGTTAGCATTTTATTCGTTAAATACATCTCCAAGGTTACTATTCTTAAGGATTATTTTAAAAAAGACTAAAATAAAAAAAATCCCATAATCCTAAATAAACTCCCCTCCCTTCAATGTATGGAATGAAATGCGGCGTCAGGCGATCCGGGCTTTACCTGATTCAGCAAATTACATGATCGTTGGAGAAGGAGCTCACCTTTAATTAAAATAAAAAAACCTTAAAAAAAGCAAAAAAATCCGATCCAATTTAAGCCCCAAAATATGGAAAAACTTAAAAAATACTAGAAAGGCAACCAAACAAATCAAAATATTCATCTTAAAAAAAAGAATAGAAACAAAAAATTTACCCTAAAAACAACAATGAACAATGTTAAAAAAGCAGTATTAAAAAAATAAAAGTGCATTGGGATTGGTTGCTACGTACAACTTAAAAAAAAGTAGGCCTTGTTAAGATTACTATCTCACAGGAAAAACAAGTCTTGTCGCAACCAATTACAGTGCAGCTTTCATTCTGTAAACTGCTCAAGGGAAATGAGAGCTGTGCTGTGATTGGTTGCTATGGACGACAAGGCCTATATAGCCTAACAAAGGCCTACCACACTAAATTTTAAGAAATTGTATTAAAAATCTCTTTCAGTGTGTATATTTGAATCAGATTTGTGACTTCAATCCACTAGGAGAAGCAGTACATTTACATATTATCACAATCTCTCCTTAAAGAGAAATTAATTTAGGGCTAAAAACTTTACTACAAAACAAAGGGTCCTCTTACATATGGATGTTTCCCTTTAAATTTTGACATCTATATGATGGGTGGTCTCCCTAAGCTTAATGTCACAAGTACCCCCCTACAAGACAACATGGTGATGCTGTCTATATACATGTATGTTTGTGAGTATGGACAGATAATGAGACAAGATGGCGGCTGTGGCCTTAATAATGTTTATTCAAGGATAAAGCAACAAAATATAAGCTCAGAGACAGTCACAGTCCATAGAAATACACTGAGTCGGGTGACATTAGACTGAGAACTCCAAAAATGGAAACAATTCCTGAAATTTTCCTGTCACTGAGTAACTTCACACAATTCACATCATACACAACATATACTAAACATCATTTACACACAGATATGGTAGACACTATGTTCCGTTACAGGGCAGGTCCATCTTGGAGCACCATGATATAGTTCACATATAGAATGATACATAAATATATATCTTACTTTATACTCCAGAGCTGCGCTCACTATTTTGCTGGTGCAGTCACTGTGTACATACATTACGTTACTTATCCTGTACTGATCCAGTTACATCCTGTATTATACTCCAGAGCTGCACTCACTATTCTGCTGGTGCAGTCACTGTGTACATACATGACATTACTTATCTTCTACTGATCCTGAGTAACATCCTGTATTATGCCGCAAAGCTGCACTCACTATTCTGCTGCTGGTGCAGTCAATGGGGCACATTTACTTACCCGGTCCAGTCGCGATCCAGAGGCGGGTTCTCCGCCGCTGATTCGGGTTCTGCTGGGATTCACTAAGGTCCGTGCGCCGATATTCACCAGGTGTCGCTGCTGCGCCGAGGTCCGCTGGAGTTCACCTGCTTTTTTCTGGTGTATGTGAGTGCTTGATCTTGCGACACAAATGGCTTTTTAAATTCTGCGGTTTTTCCTAATCCTTCGGGTTGTCCGGTGGCCACGCCCCCGATTTCTGTCGCGCGAAAGTCGGCGCGATTGCGCCAAAAATCGATCGCGTGCGCCACAATTCCGTGAAATACAGCGCAAAGAGGAAATATTCGGGAAAAACCCGACGGATTCGCGGCTGCGGACCCTTAGTAAATGTGCCCCAATGTGTAAATGAATAACGATAAATTGATGAAATACATCTTCACAGCCCATAAATTATGCCAAGAGGACAGCGCCATTTTGGAAACTTCTACCCAGTAGTCTGTACATCCATCTACATGACATTAGCTATAATAAATTATACTCTCTGATATACTGGTCTGTGTATGAGTACATGCATGGACAAGTGGGGGGTGGTGGAGACCCCCAACTCAACGGTTCCCTCCTCTGTTATAAGGGAACATCAAGTCTCTCCTCAGGGCTATGAAGAGCTTGGTGAGGCTCTGCATCCAGAACTTCTGCTGGTCAGTATTGTCCACCTTTGAGGTCTTCAGGGCTCCATAGGCCATGGTCAGCAGCGTCCGCTCAAAGTCTTCTCTCTTTAAGGGGCCTGCAACGTGAGCCAGCTTATCTCCCAACCTCCGGATCTCAGATATGGACTTCGGAATAACATCATTACATATAACATCAAAGGTGGTGGCCTTCCGTAAAGAAGACAACTCTGCATCACGGAGCATCAGCCGGTCATCCTGGTCAATGCGGACTCCAGTTGAGAGGAACTAGAAGAAGAAGGACATTGAATTATCTCAACCAATCATAGTAAGTCTTTCCGTCTTTGTGAGCAAATGTGCCCCATTATGTCAGAGAGTAATCGGATCAGTGTGTTATAGCGAGATGCACACCAATGTGACCATAGTCAGCAGTGATGGGAATTCCGGCTCTTCTAAGTGAGCTGGCTCATTAGGCTCCGCTCACTAAGAAGAGTCGGCTCTTCTGGCTCCTCAACGGCTCCCTATTAAATATATAATAGGGAGCCGCAGGCCAGTCAGGCGCCACGCACCACTCCACTTTTAACTCGATATTATCGGGTTAAAGGGGGTGTGGTGAGCCATTTAGGGTCGGGGTTTAGTGAGCAGGCTCAAGTCATTCACGCGATTGAGCCGGCTCTTTGAACCCAGTCTATTAAAGGCTCCCCATCACTGACCTAGAGGTTGTTCTTCATCACCCTTACATTGCTATAACACAACTGACCACTAGGTGATAGTGAAGCACTGGATATACAACAGTCATATACAGTAATCAGTCCCGCTCACTATTGTGGCTGCTATATACAGTCCTGAGAGGTGGGATCTAAAAGACCCAAGTGGCATCTGTAACACATATGGTGTTTGTTACAATGTGTCAGTAGAAGGCTAATGACCTACAATCTAAACAACTATGAGTTAAAGTGCAGCATCTGCTCCATCAACTCGCACCATCCCAGCAATGCTCATAACAAGACGCTCCCTGTCATCAGATCATTCTGGAAGGAATCTATAGATTTTCCACTGACCTCATAGAGCAGCTCCACCTCTGGCAGCGACATCTGTAGAACCGGGTTTAGGAACTCCGGAGAAGAACGGCGCACACGCTGGGCGGATGGAAAAATCACAGCTACCGAGACAAGAGAACAGGTTGTACCAGCTGTACATATATCATTATATACAGGAGATCCCCAGGTTATACCGGCTGTACATATATCATTATATACAGGAGATCCCCAGGTTATACCGGCTGTACATATATCATTATATACAGGAGATCTCCAGGTTATACCGGCTGTACATATATCATTATATACAGGAGATCCCCAGGTTATACCGGCTGTACATATATCATTATATACAGGAGATCCCCAGGTTATACCGGCTGTACATATATCATTATATACAGGAGATCCCCAGGTTATACCGGCTGTACATATATCATTATATACAGGAGATCCCCAGGTTATACCGGCTGTACATATATCATTATATACAGGAGATCCCCAGGTTATACCAGCGGTACATATATCATTATATACAGGAGATCTCCAGGTTATACCGGCTGTACATATATCATTATATACAGGAGATCCCCAGGTTATACCAGCTGTACATATATCATTATATACAGGAGATCCCCAGGTTATACCGGCTGTACATATATCATTATATACAGGAGATCCCCGGGTTATAGCGGCTGTACATATATCATTATATACAGGAGACCCCAGGTTATACCAGCTGTACATATATCATTATATACAGGAGATCCCCAGGTTATAGCGGCTGTACATATATCATTATATACAGGAGATCCCCAGGTTATAGCGGCTGTACATATATCATTATATAAAGGAGATCCCCAGGTTATACGGGCTGTACATATATCATTATATACAGGAGATCCCCAGGTTATACCAGCTGTACATATATCATTATATACAGGAGATCCCCAGGTTATACCAGCTGTACATATATCATTATATACAGGAGATCCCCAGGTTATACCGGCTGTACATATATCATTATATACAGGAGATCCCCAGGTTATACCAGCTGTACATATATCATTATATACAGGAGATCCCCAGGTTATACCGGCTGTACATATATCATTATATACAGGAGATCCCCAGGTTATACCGGCTGTACATATATCATTATATACAGGAGATCCCCAGGTTATACCGCTGTACATATATCATTATATACAGGAGATCCCCAGGTTATACCGGCTGTACATATATCATTATATACAGGAGATCCCCAGGTTATAGCGGCTGTACATATATCATTATATACAGGAGATCCCCAGGTTATACCGGCTGTACATATATCATTATATACAGGAGATCCCCAGGTTATACCGGCTGTACATATATCATTATATACAGGAGATCCCCAGGTTATACCGGCTGTACATATATCATTATATACAGGAGATCCCCAGGTTATACCGGCTGTACATATATCATTATATACAGGAGATCTCCAGGTTATACCGGCTGTACATGTATCATTATATACAGGAGATCCCCAGGTTATACCGGCTGTACATATATCATTATATACAGGAGACCCCAGGTTATACCAGCTGTACATATATCATTATATACAGGAGATCTCCAGGTTATACCGGCTGTACATATATCATTATATACAGGAGATCCCCAGGTTATACCAGCTGTACATATATCATTATATACAGGAGATCCCCAGGTTATACCAGCTGTACATATATCATTATATACAGGAGATCCCCAGGTTATACCGGCTGTACATATATCATTATATACAGGAGATCCCCAGGTTATACCGGCTGTACATACATCATTATATACAGGAGATCCCCAGGTTATACCGGCTGTACATATATCATTATATACAGGAGATCCCCAGGTTATACCAGCTGTACATATATCATTATGTACAGGAGATCCCCAGGTTATACCGGCTGTACATATATCATTATATACAGGAGATCCCCAGGTTATACCGGCTGTACATATATCATTATATACAGGAGATCCCCAGGTTATACCGGCTGTACATATATCATTATATACAGGAGATCCCCAGGTTATACCGGCTGTACATATATCATTATATACAGGAGATCCCCAGGTTATACCGGCTGTACATATATCATTATATACAGGAGATCCCCAGGTTATACCGGCTGTACATATATCATTATATACAGGAGATCCCCAGGTTATACCGGCTGTACATATATCATTATATACAGGAGATCCCCAGGTTATAGCGGCTGTACATATATCATTATATACAGGAGATCCCCGGGTTATAGCGGCTGTACATATATCATTATATACAGGAGATCCCCAGGTTATACCGGCTGTACATATATCATTATATACAGGAGATCCCCAGGTTATACCGGCTGTACATATATCATTATATACAGGAGATCCCCAGGTTACACCGGCTGTACATATATCATTATATACAGGAGATCCCCAGGTTATACCAGCTGTACATATATCATTATATACAGGAGATCCCCAGGTTATACCGGCTGTACTATCATTATATACAGGATATCCCCAGGTTATACCGGCTGTACATATATCATTATATACAGGAGATCCCCAGGTTATACCAGCTGTACATATATCATTATATACAGGAGATCCCCAGGTTATACCGGCTGTACATATATCACTATATACAGGAGATCCCCAGGTTATACCGGCTGTACATATATCATTATATACAGGAGATCCCCAGGTTATACCGGCTGTACATATATCATTATATACAGGAGATCCCCAGGTTACACCGGCTGTACATATATCATTATATACAGGAGATCCCCAGGTTATACCAGCTGTACATATATCATTATATACAGGAGATCCCCAGGTTATACCAGCTGTACATATATCACTATATACAGGAGATCCCCAGGTTATACCAGCTGTACATATATCATTATATACAGGAGATCCCCAGGTTATACCAGCTGTACATATATCATTATATACAGGAGATCCCCAGGTTATACCGGCTGTACATATATCATTATATACAGGAGATCCCCAGGTTATACCGGCTGTACATATATCTTTATATACAGGAGATCCCCAGGTTATACCGGCTGTACATATATCATTATATACAGGAGATCCCCAGGTTATACCGGCTGTACATATATCATTATATACAGGAGATCCCCAGGTTATACCGGCTGTACTATCATTATATACAGGATATCCCCAGGTTATACCGGCTGTACATATATCATTATATACAGGAGATCCCCAGGTTATACCAGCTGTACATATATCATTATATACAGGAGATCCCCAGGTTATACCGGCTGTACATATATCACTATATACAGGAGATCCCCAGGTTATACCGGCTGTACATATATCATTATATACAGGAGATCTCCAGGTTATACCGGCTGTACATATATCATTATATACAGGAGATCCCCAGGTTATACCGGCTGTACATATATCATTATATACAGGAGATCCCCAGGTTACACCAGCTGTAGATATATCATTATATACAGGGGATCCCCAGGTTATACCGGCTGTACATATATCATTATATACAGGAGATCCCCAGGTTATACCGGCTGTACATATATCATTATATACAGGAGATCCCCAGGTTATACCGGCTGTACATATATCATTATATACAGGAGATCCCCGGGTTATAGCGGCTGTACATATATCATTATATACAGGAGATCCCCAGGTTATACCGGCTGTACATATATCATTATATACAGGAGATCCCCAGGTTATACCGGCTGTACATATATCATTATATACAGGAGATCCCCAGGTTACACCGGCTGTACATATATCATTATATACAGGAGATCCCCAGGTTATACCAGCTGTACATATATCATTATATACAGGAGATCCCCAGGTTATACCAGCTGTACATATATCACTATATACAGGAGATCCCCAGGTTATACCAGCTGTACATATATCATTATATACAGGAGATCCCCAGGTTATACCAGCTGTACATATATCATTATATACAGGAGATCTCCAGGTTATACCAGCTGTACATATATCATTATATACAGGAGATCCCCAGGTTATACCGGCTGTACATATATCATTATATACAGGAGATCCCCAGGTTATACCGGCTGTACATATATCATTATATACAAGAGATCCCCAGGTTATACCGGCTATACATATATCATTATATACAGGAGATCCCCAGGTTATACCGGCTGTACATATATCATTATATACAGGAGATCCCCAGGTTATACCGGCTGTACATATATCATTATATACAGGAGATCCCCAGGTTATACCGGCTGTACATATATCATTATATACAGGAGATCCCCAGGTTACACCGGCTGTACATATATCATTATATACAGGAGATCCCCAGGTTATACCAGCTGTACATATATCATTATATACAGGAGATCCCCAGGTTATACCAGCTGTACATATATCACTATATACAGGAGATCCCCAGGTTATACCAGCTGTACATATATCATTATATACAGGAGATCCCCAGGTTATACCAGCTGTACATATATCATTATATACAGGAGATCTCCAGGTTATACCAGCTGTACATATATCATTATATACAGGAGATCCCCAGGTTATACCGGCTGTACATATATCATTATATACAGGAGATCCCCAGGTTATACCGGCTGTACATATATCATTATATACAAGAGATCCCCAGGTTATACCGGCTATACATATATCATTATATACAGGAGATCCCCAGGTTATACCGGCTGTACATATATCATTATATACAGGAGATCCCCAGGTTATACCGGCTGTACATATATCATTATATACAGGAGATCCCCAGGTTATACCGGCTGTACATATATCATTATATACAGGAGATCCCCAGGTTATAGCGGCTGTACAGGAGATATATGACTGGAGAATCCCTTTAAGTTATAAGAACAGTTCAGTGTTTTTCTCCTGGAAAGTTTTGCAGGAGTTTAAAAGCCAAATGTCACAAGGGAGAATAAATATAACGGGTGCATGTATCACTGCTCTGGCGGGTGCCCTGGAATGTGTGTCGGGGCGGGTGCAGGCGGTGTCGGCGCTGTGTGTTTTGGCTGTATACTGCACATATATGGCCTGTGTGTATAGCGCTATTATTAGAGGGGTACGTGCGGGGCGTTCCTCTGTACTGCCAGTTCTACTCCGACACATAAAATCTCCTGCCCAAATTATTTCAATGTATTTTTTAGGTCATTCTGCACTTCTCAATGTGTATCCTCAGGGGAACTCCACACTTATGGAAATAGAATTCAAATATAAATGAACTATTTTAAGATCTCTGCTTGCTGTCAGTGAATAGGAACATGATTTTTAACATTCAAAGCTAAAAAAAACCCTAAACAGACCAAGTCCTTATCACAGCTGAGGGTTTGTTACTGCTTCATTCAGTCTGTGGGTGAAGAACTGTGGACTCCAGACTGATACATTGTAACAAACTGACACGGTTCTTGGGGAAATTCTATTAGCAAAGTGTGGAGGACTGAGTGTGACCATGTATGTCATAGACCGCCATTCATTTCTATGGACAGCATGTAATACCTAATTTCTCCACTAGTGGCCACTGCTGGAAATATAGACAGTTGTCTGCAGTCTTATCTAACATCACACTTTGGGCATCTCAATGGGAGATGACATAGATCTTCCTAATAAGACAATTTGTTTAAAGGGATTGTCTGCTTTATTCAGGACACAGCACCAACACTGTCCACAGGTCGTAGCCGGTATTGCAGCTCATTTCCATTCCCTTTAATGAAGCTGAACTGAATTATTACATAGTAATCTATGGCAGCGGTTGCATTGTTTATCGTAGAAAGAGGCCATGTTTTTTCTAATCCAGGACATCCCCTTTAAGTATCGCCGTCTTCATATAAAATTTAAAGGGGCTGAGTCACTAAAGATTTTTACCCCCATCCATAGGATAGGGAATAAATAACTTTTCGCTGGGGTCCCTAGTTGTACATCAACTATCTGAAATGTTTACCCTATCTTAAACTGGTACAACCCCTTTAACAGAAAAATCTAGGTAAAAATACTTAAAGGGATTATGCCATAGGGAACATCAGCCAATTTTCGCAGCTCTGAAGCCTGAAAATCTCATTGATCTCCTGTGATCGTTTCGAAGGGATTACAGTGAGCTGCCTGCATTTCAAACAGTGGCCACTACTGGTGACAATGAGGTACTACACGCTACCTATTGAAATGAATGGGACAGATAGTCCTCCAATGGTCATAGAGGGTCACTCCCGCCCCCGGACAGTCCAGTTTTTTGGCAGATTTGCCTAGTTTGTCTATTGTACGCTGTGGGGCGAGGAATGTTGCCGATTCATCCTCTGTAGGAACATATTCATAATAAGAAGCTGTGATTCAGCGCGGGCGCACGTCAGGTTTCCACACGGTGGTGCCAGCGTGTTATAAATACATCCACAGCATCCTGGCACCGGGCGTGGGCACTAACACTCCGGTCACTGTGTTACTAGGTGGAGGTGCAGCTAAATGGGGACATTGTGTGCTCCCTGCCAGGGGGTCTCCCATGGAAAACCTCTGTTTACCCCAACCCCCTGACTACGACACGTAGCACCATCATCTCCCACCTCATCACTTGTGGGTCTCTTGAGGTCACTGCCTGCGGGCAGGGATGGATTAAGGGTGGTGGGGGCCCTTCCATGTTTTTGGAAGTATATAGCCTGCCAGCCCCCTGTAGTATGTAGCCTGACAGCCCCCCGTAATATGTAGCCTGCTAGCCCCCTGTAGTATGTAGCCTGGCAACTGGTGGGGGTCCCTTAAAAAGTGAAAGTGGTGGGGGCCCCGGGGCTCGAGCCCCATGAGCCCCTCCTTTAATCCGGCCCTGCCTGCGGGGGTTGTCCCGGTAGACTAAGGACACAATGTAAGTCTTATACAGGGCACTAGGGGGCGCACTTACAAAAATTAGACAAAAAATGTAGCCCTACCCCTTTAATGCCCTAGTACAGTGGTGGCGAACCTATGGCACGGGTGCCAGAGGCGGCACTCGGAGCCCTTTTTGTGGGCACCCGGACCATCGCCCTGAATCTTCCTGCAGTTCCAAGCAACTTAAAAGATGCTGCTTTCAGTCATATTTTGATACTGACTTCGCTACTTGGGACTGTAGGAAGAGGGAGAATTAGACAGGGTCGAATTATTTTTGGAGGACCTCCTGCTGGCCCCATGATTCTCTATGTACAGAGGGACACTGGAAAGAAGCTAGAATAATGCAAATTTTCCATCTTTCTACTGTGTTGCTGTCCTCAGGAGGCCAATATGATTGAAAGTTGTTGAACAGGGAGCAATAAGTTACTGCTTTAATTTTTGGTTGGCACCTCGCGATAAATAAGCAAGGTTTTGGGTTACAGTTTGGGCACTCGGCTGCTAAAAGGTTTGCCAACACTGCCCTAGTACATATGCCCCTCTCAAGTTCTTTGCCCCGATAGTGTCCTACTATGACGTCATGTCAGAACTGACTGCTCCACGTGTCTTCAGTCCTGACGATCTATCGCGTCATCTAACCCCACATGTGCCCAGCACATGGACACTTACCCTCCACGTAAATCTGCCGTCCAGGCTCAGCCTTTGATCAGGAGACTTCACAAGTGCGGACACGTAAGACGCGGACACCTGCAGAGGTTTAACGCTAAATACCCGGACACTTTGATGGTTTCCTAGCAGGTAGATGTGACCCGTAGACTGTGTTGTCCACGTCTGTATGGTCCACATATGGTTTAGACTAAGAGAACATATGGAGCTCCTTGTGATAGGATGTCCGCACGCTACGATGGTGGGCAGCTCTACTGCTCATGTCCTGGATACACATTGTAACATGGAGGCTGGTGGGGCTGAAGGACCATTGGTCACATGACCTTTCTCTGCAGGACCATTCTATGTTTGAGGGTTACATCACTCTTCTCTTCCTCAGGGTCAAACCACTCCACTCTTTCTTAAAGCTTGAGGGTCACACCACTATTCTCTACTCCAAGGCTTGAGGGTCACACAACTCTTCTTACTCAACGGTTGATAGTAATTCCTCTCTTTTCTACCACCATTCTAGATTGTCAAACCGTCAAACCACTCTTCTCTTCTTCAATGATTGAAGGTCAAACCACTCCACTCAAGGCTTGAGGATCACACCACTCTTCTCTACCCCAAGGTTTGTGACACCACTCTTCTCTACCTCAAGGTTTGTGACACCACTCTTCTCTACCCCAAGGTTTGTGACACCACTCTTCTCTACCCCAAGGTTTGTGACACCACTCTTCTCTACCCCAAGGTTTGTGACACCACTCTTCTCTACCTCAAGGTTTGTGACACCACTCTTCTCTACCTCAAGGTTTGTGACACCGCTCTTCTCTACCCCAAGGTTTGTGACACCACTCTTCTCTACCCCAAGGTTTGTGACACCACTCTTCTCTACCCCAAGGTTTGTGACACCACTCTTCTCTACCCCAAGGTTTGTGACACCACTCTTCTCTACCTCAAGGTTTGTGACACCACTCTTCTCTACCTCAAGGTTTGTGACACCGCTCTTCTCTACCCCAAGGTTTGTGACACCACTCTTCTCTACCCCAAGGTTTGTGACACCACTCTTCTCTACCCCAAGGTTTGTGACACCACTCTTCTCTACCCCAAGGTTTGTGACACCACTCTTCTCTACCCCAAGGTTTGTGACACCACTCTTCTCTACCCCAAGGTTTGTGACACCACTCTTCTCTACCTCAAGGTTTGTGACACCACTCTTCTCTACCCCAAGGTTTGTGACACCACTCTTCTCTACCCCAAGGTTTGTGACACCACTCTTCTCTACCCCAAGGTTTGTGACACCACTCTTCTCTACCTCAAGGTTTGTGACACCACTCTTCTCTACCCCAAGGTTTGTGACACCACTCTTCTCTACCCCAAGGTTTGTGACACCACTCTTCTCTACCTCAAGGTTTGTGACACCACTCTTCTCTACCTCAAGGTTTGTGACACCACTCTTCTCTACCTCAAGGTTTGTGACACCACTCTTCTCTACCTCAAGGTTTGTGACACCACTCTTCTCTACCTCAAGGTTTGTGACACCACTCTTCTCTACCTCAAGGTTTGTGACACCACTCTTCTCTACCCCAAGGTTTGTGACACCACTCTTCTCTACCCCAAGGTTTGTGACACCACTCTTCTCTACCTCAAGGTTTGTGACACCACTCTTCTCTACCTCAAGGTTTGTGACACCGCTCTTCTCTACCCCAAGGTTTGTGACACCACTCTTCTCTACCCCAAGGTTTGTGACACCACTCTTCTCTACCCCAAGGTTTGTGACACCACTCTTCTCTACCCCAAGGTTTGTGACACCACTCTTCTCTACCTCAAGGTTTGTGACACCACTCTTCTCTACCTCAAGGCTCGAGGATTCCACCACTCTTCTTTACTTTACAGCTTGAGGATCACACCACTCTTCTCTACCCCAAGGCTTGAGGGTCATACAACTCTTCTTACTCAACAGTTGAGTAGTTCCTCTGTTTTCTACTTCCAATCTAGATTGTCAAACCGTCAAACCACTCCACTCTTTCTTAAGGCTTGAGGATCACACCACTCTTCTCTACCTCAAGGCTCGAGGAATCCACCACTCTTCTTAACTTCACAGCTTGAGGGCCACACCACTCTTTTCGACCTGAGGAAAGAGGATCATGCCGATATTCTGTTACTCAAGGCTAAATAGTCCCACCACTCTTCCCTGCCTGAAGGCTTTAAGGTCAGGTATTTTTTCTCTTCTTCGTAGCTTGAGGATCACACCACTCTTCTCTTCCTCCAGGCCTGAGGATCACACCACTCTTCTCTTTCTCAAGCCCTGAGGATCACATCCCTCTTCTCTTTCTCAAGCCCTGAGGATCACACCCCTCTTCTCTTTCTCAAGCCCTGAGGATCACACCCCTCTTCTCTTTCTCAAGCCCTGAGGATCACACCCCTCTTCTCTTTCTCAAGCCCTGAGGATCACACCCCTCTTCTCTTTCTCAAGCCCTGAGGATCACACCCCTCTTCTCTTTCTCAAGCCCTGAGGATCACACCCCTCTTCTCTTTCTCAAGCCCTGAGGATCACACCACTCTTCTCTTCCTCCAGGCCTGAGGATCACACCACTCTTCTCTTTCTCAAGCCCTGAGGATCACATCCCTCTTCTCTTTCTCAAGCCCTGAGGATCACACCCCTCTTCTCTTTCTCAAGCCCTGAGGATCACACCCCTCTTCTCTTTCTCAAGCCCTGAGGATCACACCACTCTTCTCTTTCTCAAGCCCTGAGGATCACACCCCTCTTCTCTTTCTCAAGCCCTGAGGATCACACCACTCTTCTCTTTCTCAAGGCTTAAGTGTGACACCACTCTCCTACCTCAAGGCTGAAGGATTTCACGACTCTTCTTAACTTCAAAGCTTGAGGGCCACCCCGCTCTTCTCCACCTCAAGGCTAGATGGTCACACCATTCTTCTCTTTCTCAAGACTTGAGGGTTATTCCAATATTCTCTTCCTCAAGACTAAAGTGTCCCACAACTCTTCTCCACCTCAAGGCTTGAGGGTCAGGTTATTCTTCCCTTCTTTAAAGCTTTAGGGTCACACCATTCTTCTCTTTCTCAAGACTTGAGAGTCATGCCAATATTGTCTACCTCAAGACATGACAATTGGGTCATTCTTATAATTTTTAAAGCTTGAAGGCCACACAACTCCTTTCAACCCAAGCTTCAAAATGTTCAAAACACTCTTCCTGTCCTAAAGACTTGAGGGTTGCACCACTCTTCTCCTCATAAGGCCTGAGGGTTGTACAATGCTTATATTTATATGGCTTCTCTGCCTCAAGTGTTACACCAATCTTCTCTCCATCAAGGTTCTAGGGTCACACCACTATTCTCTACTTAATGGCTTTAGCATCACAACAATCTTATCTACTTCAAGGTGAAAGGGTTACACCACTCTTCGCCTACCCAAGGCTTAAGGTTACACCACTCTTCTCTTGAGGGTCACACCAATCTTCTATTTTTCAAACTTTGAAGGTCGTGACAGTATTTTCTTCATCAGAATTCATGGGTCAACTCACTTTCCTCTTCTTCAGGGCTTAAGGATCACACTACACTTCTCTTCAAGGTTTGTGGGTAATACAATTTTCATCTTCCTCAAGGCTCCAGGATCACACCATCTATCAATTCTTCAAGGCATGAAGGTCACACTTCTCTATTCTTTCTCAAGAGTCAAGGGTCACACCACTCTTCTCTACCTCCAGGCCTGTAGATCACACCACTCTTCTCTTCTTCCAGGCCGGTAGGTCACACCACTCTTCTCTTCCTCCAGGCCGGTAGGTCACACCACTCTTCTCTTCCTCCAGGCCGGTAGGTCACACCACTCTTCTCTTCCTCCAGGCCGGTAGGTCACACCACTCTTCTCTTCCTCCAGGCCGGTAGGTCACACCACTCTTCTCTTCCTCCAGGCCGGTAGGTCACACCACTCTTCTCTTCCTCCAGGCCTGTAGGTCACACCACTCTTCTCTTCCTCCAGGCCGGTAGGTCACACCACTCTTCTCTTCCTCCAGGCCTGTAGGTCACACCACTCTTCTCTTCCTCCAGGCCTGTAGGTCACACCACTCTTCTCTTCCTCCAGGCCTGTAGGTCACACCACTCTTCTCTTCCTCCAGGCCGGTAGGTCACACCACTCTTCTCTTCCTCCAGGCCGGTAGGTCACACCACTCTTCTCTTCCTTCAGGCCGGTAGGTCACACCACTCTTCTCTTCCTCCAGGCCGGTAGGTCACACCACTCTTCTCTTCCTCCAGGCCGGTAGGTCACACCACTCTTCTCTTCCTCCAGGCCTGTAGGTCACACCACTCTTCTCTTCCTCCAGGCCTGTAGGTCAAACCACTCTTCTCTTCCTCCAGGCCGGTAGGTCACACCACTCTTCTCTTCTTCCACACCGGTAGGTCACACCACTCTTCTCTTCCTCCAGGCCGGTAGGTCACACCACTCTTCTCTTCCTCCAGGCCGGTAGGTCACACCACTCTTCTCTTCCTCCAGGCCGGTAGGTCACACCACTCTTCTCTTCCTCCAGGCCGGTAGGTCACACCACTCTTCTCTTCCTCCAGGCCGGTAGGTCACACCACTCTTCTCTTCCTCCAGGCCGGTAGGTCACACCACTCTTCTCTTCCTCCAGGCCGGTAGGTCACACCACTCTTCTCTTCCTCCAGGCCGGTAGGTCACACCACTCTTCTCTTCCTCCAGGCCGGTAGGTCACACCACTCTTCTCTTCCTCCAGGCCTGTAGGTCACACCACTCTTCTCTTCCTCCAGGCCTGTAGGTCACACCACTCTTCTCTTCCTCCAGGCCTGTAGGTCACACCACTCTTCTCTTCCTCCAGGCCGGTAGGTCACACCACTCTTCTCTTCCTTCAGGCCGGTAGGTCACACCACTCTTCTCTTCCTCCAGGCCGGTAGGTCACACCACTCTTCTCTTCCTCCAGGCCGGTAGGTCACACCACTCTTCTCTTCCTCCAGGCCTGTAGGTCAAACCACTCTTCTATTCCTCCAGGCCGGTAGGTCACACCACTCTTCTCTTCTTCCAGGCCGGTAGGTCACACCACTCTTCTCTTCCTCCAGGCCGGTAGGTCACACCACTCTTCTCTTCCTCCAGGCCGGTAGGTCACACCACTCTTCTCTTCCTCCAGGCCTGTAGGTCACACCACTCTTCTCTTCCTCCAGGCCGGTAGGTCACACCACTCTTCTCTTCCTCCAGGCCTGTAGGTCACACCACTCTTCTCTTCCTCCAGGCCGGTAGGTCACACCACTCTTCTCTTCCTCCAGGCCTGTAGGTCACACCACTCTTCTCTTCCTCCAGGCCGGTAGGTCACACCACTCTTCTCTTCCTCTAGGCCTGTAGGTCACACCACTCTTCTCTTCCTCCAGGCCGGTAGGTCACACCACTCTTCTCTTCCTCCAGGCCGGTAGGTCACACCACTCTTCTCTTCCTCCAGGCCGGTAGGTCACACCACTCTTCTCTTCCTCCAGGCCGGTAGGTCACACCACTCTTCTCTTCCTTCAGGCCAGTAGGTCACACCACTCTTCTCTTCCTCCAGGCCGGTAGGTCACACCACTCTTCTCTTCCTCCAGGCCGGTAGGTCACACCACTCTTCTCTTCCTCCAGGCCGGTAGGTCACACCACTCTTCTCTTCCTCCAGGCCGGTAGGTCACACCACTCTTCTCTTCCTCCAGGCCAGTAGGTCACACCACTCTTCTCTTCCTTCAGGCCAGTAGGTCACACCACTCTTCTCTTCCTCCAGGCCGGTAGGTCACACCACTCTTCTCTTCCTTCAGGCCTGTAGGTCACACCACTCTTCTCTTCCTCCAGGCCGGTAGGTCACACCACTCTTCTCTTCCTCCAGGCCGGTAGGTCACACCACTCTTCTCTTCCTCCAGGCTGGTAGGTCACACCACTCTTCTCTTCCTCCAGGCCGGTAGGTCACACCACTCTTCTCATCACAAATATTCTGTAATCCAGAGAACTTCAATGATAACCTCTTCCAGGCACTGGTAGACTTTGTATATTTTGGGTTTAGAACTCAAAGAGGGAAAAACATGATTATTGGCAGAAGCTGCAGATAAAATCTGGAAAGGAGAGAAAGTTTTGAAAACCAATTTAGAGATGGAAAAACCTCAGACACACGACGTCTTCTGAGACCTTATTATGTCCTGCACGAGATCTCATCACAGCGTCTTCCTTCATGATCAGGATCTGTGGTGCTCATGGCAGATGTACGTAGGTAGATGGTGAGCGTCAGGGTGCAATGCAGTGTGTGTATTATATGTGCAGTGTATGGGTGCTGTATGTATTAGGGGTGCAGGGTGCTGTATGTATTAGGTGTGCAGTGTATGGGTGCTGTATGTATTAGGTGTGCAGTGTATGGGTGCTGTATGTATTAGGTGTGCAGTGTTTGGGTGCGGTATGTATTAGGTGTGCAGTGTACGGGCAGGGTATGTGTATTATATTTGCATTGTATGACCAGTATACACAGAGCTCCCTCTAGTGGTGGCTATCGGAAGACAGAATGTTTCAATGTAACGGTTTCTGCAGGAGATCTGGAGCTTTGTATCGGTTTTCATGTTTCCAAGTGCTGAACATGCAGGGACTGCGCCGTACAGATCCAGCTCGCGGCCTCGGCTACATCAGCGGGGACCCCTCTCCAGCTCATGTCCAGAATCACAGGCTCAGACTACAGAATACACAACATGCTGACGGTTTCCATTTTGTAACATTTCTGCCCTGATGTTCTTTTCTATCAGCAGCAGAATGTTCACAGTTTCCAGGTTGCAAAGTTCTTGTCTACGGATGAAGATCCAGCAGGAGCTGCTTGCTGATAGTTTCCAATAAGCCGTGTATCAGTCAATAGATCTGTATCCATCAGGGGCAGCATGCTGACAGTTTCCAGGTAGCAACATAATATCAACAGATTCAGAGCTGACAAGGATAGCATAGTGCTAGCTACTAGCAGATCTGTCCATAGATCCACAGCTGTACACAGCTGCATGCTGACAGTTTCCATGGAGCAACATGTCTATCAAAAGATCTATGTCCGCCAATGACAGGCATGCTGACAGTCTCCAGGTCAATGGATCATATAGCGGCAGCATGCTGACAGTCTCCAGGTCAATGGATCATATACCAGCAGCATGCTGACAGTCTCCAGGTCAATGGATCATATAGCGGCAGCATGCTGACAGTCTCCAGGCCAATGGATCATATAGCGGCAGCATGCTGACAGTCTCCAGGGCAATGGATCATATACCAGCAGCATGCTGACAGTCTCCAGGTCAATGGATCATATACCAGAGGCATGCTGACAGTCTCCAGGTCAATGGATCATATACCAGCAGCATGCTGACAGTCTCCAGGCCAATGGATCATATACCAGCAGCATGCTGACAGTCTCCAGGCCAATGGATCATATACCAGCAGCATGCTGACAGTCTCCAGGTCAATGGATCATATACCAGCAGCATGCTGACAGTCTCCAGGTCAATGGATCATATACCAGCAGCATGCTGACAGTCTCCAGGCCAATGGATCATATACCAGCAGCATGCTGACAGTCTCCAGGTCAATGGATCATATAGCGGCAGCATGCTGACAGTCTCCAGGTCAATGGATCATATACCAGCAGCATGCTGACAGTCTCCAGGCCAATGGATCATATAGCGGCAGCATGCTGGCAGTCTCCAGGTCAATGGATCATATACCAGCAGCATGCTGACAGTCTCCAGGTCAATGGATCATATAGCGGCAGCATGCTGACAGTCTCCAGGTCAATGGATCATATACCAGCAGCATGCTGACAGTCTCCAGGCCAATGGATCATATAGCGGCAGCATGCTGACAGTCTCCAGGTCAATGGATCATGATGCTTCAGGTAGCATCATCTCCGGCAATAGATCAGCAACATGCTGATAGTTTCCAATACGAAACAAAACTGTTGACAGCAACTTGCTGACAGTTTCCATTTTGCAACATGATTTTTTTTTTTTTAAGTTCTGTACAAAGTAACTCAAACAGTAGTAAAGTTCCTGAGATATTCCAGAGTCCCTGATGTTATATGTTCTGACTCAGGAGCCAGAGGGAATTAAAGGTGAAGTGTCCCTTTAATTCAAGGCAAGACCATAAAACTCAGTGGCAGTTCTTCCCCTCCCCGTCCCTTTAATAAGGAGATCCCCCTCCCCCCACCTGTTCTCAATTGTTGCCTCATAGTAAAAACAACAATCACCATTAAAGGGGAGGTGACCGGTCACGAGACAGAAATATTTATTTACTAATTCTAGACGTCTGCCGTATGATTATGTCCGCGCCGGGGAGAGTTACGACACCTCGGGAAAATCCACTAAATCCATCCATTGGATCCGAGGTTAGTGGTGATGTAGCAGAGCTGAGCGCGTCACCGATTGTGAACATCCAGCTTTCCCAGAAGTCTGCATGACACAGACTGCTGCCATGGGTTGTCACATGACACTACATCCCAATATGAACACACAGCTTTCCCAGGAGCCTGCATGACACACACTGCTGCGAGATGTAATGTGACACTACATCCCACTATAAACACCCAGCTTTCCCGGGAGCCTGAAGGACATACACCCCTGCCGTGGGATGTCACGTAAGACTACATCCCACTATGAACACCCAGCTTTCCCAGGAGCCTGGATGACACACACCCCTGCCATGGGATGTAATGTGACACTACATCCCAATATAAACACACAGCTTTCCCAGGAGCCTGCATGACACACACCCCTGCCATGGGATGTAATGTGACACTACATCCCAATATAAACACACCGCTTTCCCAGGAGCCAGCATGAAACACCCATGTCATGGGATGTAACATGACACTACATCCCAATATGAACACCCAGCTTTCCCAGGAGCCTGCATGACACACACTGCTGCGAGATGTAATGTGACACTACATCCCACTATAAACTCCCAGCTTTCCCGGGAGCCTGCAGGACATACACCCCTGCCATGGGATGTAACATGACACTACATCCCAATATGAACACACAGCTTTTCCAGGAGCCTGCATGACATCCACTGCTGCGAGATGTAATGTGACACTACATCCCACTATAAACTCCCAGCTTTCCCGGGAGCCTGCAGGACATACACCCCTGCCATGGGATGTAACATGACACTACATCCCAATATGAACACACAGCTTTCCCAGGAGCCTGCATGACACCCACTGCTGCGAGATGTAATGTGACACTACATCCCACTATAAACTCCCAGCTTTCCCGGGAGCCTGCAGGACATACACCCCTGCCATGGGATGTAACATGACACTACATCCCAATTTGAACACACAGCTTTCCCAGGAGCCTGTATGACACCCACCGCTGCCATTGGATGTAACGTGACACTTCATCCCAATATAAACACACAGCTTTCCCAGGAGCCAGCATGAAACACCCATGCCATGGGATGTAACATGACACTACATCCCAATATAAACACACAGCTTTCCCAGGAGCCTGCATGATACACACCCCTGCCATGGGATGTAATGTGACACTACATCCCATTATGAACACCCAGCTTTCCCAGGAGCCTGCAGGACATACACCCCTGCCATGGGATGTAATGTAAGACTACATCCCAATATAAACACACAGCTTTCCCAGGAGCCTGCAGGACATACACCCCTGCCATGGGATGTAATGTAAGACTACATCCCAATATAAACACACGGCTTTCCCAGGAGCCTGCATGACACACACTGATGCCATGGGATGTAATGTAACACTACATCCCACTATGAACACCTAGCTTTCCTAGGAGCCTGCATGACACACACCCCTGCCATGGGATGTAACGTGACACTACACCCCAATATAAACACACAGCTTTCCCAGCAGCCTGCATGACACACACCCCTTCCAAGGGATGTAACGTAACACTACATTCCTCTATGAACACCCAGCTTTCCCAGGAGCCTGCAGGACACACACCGCTGCCATGGGATGTAATGTAACACTACATCCCACTATGAACACCCAGCTTTCCCAGGAGCCTGCAGGACACACACCGCTGCCATGGGATGTAATGTAACACTACATCCCACTATGAACACCCAGCTTTGCCAA
This sequence comes from Engystomops pustulosus, assembly GCF_040894005.1. Classification (NCBI taxonomy): domain Eukaryota; kingdom Metazoa; phylum Chordata; class Amphibia; order Anura; family Leptodactylidae; genus Engystomops; species Engystomops pustulosus. Next base: position 12,373,666 of record NC_092414.1, read on the forward strand.
CGGCCTGCCTGATACAGACCCCTGCCATGGTATATAACCTGACACTACATGCTAATATAAACACCCAGCTTTCCCAGGAGCCTGCATGATACACATTGCTTCCGTGAGATGTAGCGTGACACTACATCCCCCCCTACAGTGATAAGATAATTGTGTTTTGCTATAACTAAAAAGAATCCAGAGATATTCGGCTGCGGCTTCTGGAATTTCTTCTATAAACATACGGACGTAGCAGAGCCGAACGTGTTGCTACACTATAACTCCATGAATCAGGTTTATATTTCATATCCCTGGAAAAAAATCAACAAAATTTTCTATTTTATTCAAGAACAAACTCAGCTCTGCTACATCTGCGAAAAAATGATGTATAAATAATGTGATTGACCTGTAAAAGTCGGAGCTTTGGATCTTCCTTGTCTGTAGTGGCTTGGTGAAGTATAGCAGAGCTGACTGTGTCAGGGCGGGGACAGATGAGTTTGTCGTATGCAGCAGAGCTGAGTGTGTCAGGTGTTCTGGAGCAGACATTGTCCTATGTAAAAGTGTCAGATATAGCGGTGCTGAATGCGTATGGCACAGCACTATCTGCGTAGTGTAAGTGAATCAGGTGTAGCAGAGCTGAATGTGTCTTGCTGTATGTAGTAGTGAAGAGTCAATCATGAGATCAGGATGCGTAAGATGTAGCAGAGCTGAATGTGTCCTGTGCGGCAGAGCTCAGTAATAGGAAAGGATGTGTAAGATGTAGCAGAGCTGAATGTGTCCTGTGCGGCAGAGCTCAGTAATAGGAAAGGATGTGTAAGATGTAGCAGAGCTGAATGTGTCCTGTGCGGCAGAGCTCAGTAATAGGAAAGGATGTGTAAGATGTAGCAGAGCTGAATGTGTCCTGTGCGGCAGAGCTCAGTAATAGGAAAGGATGCGTAAGATGTAGCAGAGCTGAATGTGTCCTGTGCGGCAGAGCTCAGTAATAGGAAAGGAGGTGTAAGATGTAGCAGAGCTGAATGTGTCCTGTGCGGCAGAGCTCAGTAATAGGAAAGGATGTGTAAGATGTAGCAGAGCTGAATGTGTCCTGTGCGGCAGAGCTCAGTAATAGGAAAGGATGTGTGAGATGTAGCAGAGCTGAATGTGTCCTGTGCGGCAGAGCTCAGTAATAGGAAAGGATGTGTAAGATGTAGCAGAGCTGAATGTGTCCTGTGCGGCAGAGCTCAGTAATAGGAAAGGATGTGTGAGATGTAGCAGAGCTGAATGTGTCCTGTGCGGCAGAGCTCAGTAATAGGAAAGGATGTGTGAGATGTAGCAGAGCTGAATGTGTCCTGTGCGGCAGAGCTCAGTAATAGGAAAGGATGTGTGAGATGTAGCAGAGCTGAATGTGTCCTGTGCGGCAGAGCTCAGTAATAGGAAAGGATGTGTAAGATGTAGCAGAACTGAATGTGTCCTGTGCGGCAGAGCTCAGTAATAGGAAAGGATGTGTAAGATGTAGCAGAGCTGAATGTGTCCTGTGCGGCAGAGCTCAGTAATAGGAAAGGATGTGTGAGATGTAGCAGAGCTGAATGTGTCCTGTGCGGCAGAGCTCAGTAATAGGAAAGGATGTGTGAGATGTAGCAGAGCTGAATGTGTCCTGTGCGGCAGAGCTCAGTAATAGGAAAGGATGCGTAAGATGTAGCAGAGCTGAATGTGTCCTGTGCGGCAGAGCTCAGTAATAGGAAAGGATGTGTAAGATGTAGCAGTGCTGAATGTGTCACACAGGTTTTTCTTGTTGTTGTTCACAGCTGAGAACTCGTTACAGTTGTCCCCGCAGCCTGATACACTTTACCTGCACTGACACATTGCAACAAACCATCAGACTTTTACTGCTGATGTTTCTATCTCCTGATGGATTGTCTAGACTGGATGCAAATGTAGCAGAACCTCAGCTCTGAGAAGTATTGGGACCAGCCTGGTCCTTGTTCACTGACCGCAAGCAGAGATCTTGAGAACAGGTGAAAAACATAAAAACCTGTTTATTTGGGAAAGTTTGTGATTACACGTAGTTAACCCCTTCAGCCCCTCCCCGTGGCCACTTACCTCGGTGCCACTTGCTGGTGAAGTTGGCGTCCACGTGGTGGTAGAGCAGCAGCATCAGGCAGCACTGGATGAGCATGATGTGGGAGCAGCTCCGGTAGTCGGCTCCTGGGATGTCTGAGGATTCTTGGACTGGTCCTGACTTATGACTGCAGCAGAGATTTTTTTTCCCTTCACATCTGGAATGAGTCAGGAATGAGGCACGTGAGCGCTCCGCAGCCAGAGGACCCCAACACCAGCCCTGGTGAGCCGGGGGTAAAAGCTGCGCCCACTGACGGGGGCCTGATCCCTGGGGGCAAATCTGCTATTACTGGCAAAGTTATCAGAGGGTAAAGAAGACTTCAGCTCCTGGTGCTCTGGTGTTGTGCACAGGATTGTCCCTGGTGCTCTGGTGTTGTGCACAGTATAGTCCCTGGTGCTCTGGTGTTATGCACAGTATAGTCCCTGGTGCTCTGGTGTTGTGCACAGTATAGTCCCTGGTGCTCTGGTGTTGTGCACAGGATTGTCCCTGGTGCTCTGGTGTTGTGCACAGTATAGTCCCTGGTGCTCTGGTGTTGTGCACAGGATTGTCCCTGGTGCTCTGGTGTTGTGCACAGTATAGTCCCTGGTGCTCTGGTGTTATGCACAGTATAGTCCCTGGTGCTCTGGTGTTGTGCACAGTATAGTCCCTGGTGCTCTGGTGTTGTGCACAGGATTGTCCCTGGTGCTCTGGTGTTGTGCACAGTATAGTCCCTGGTGCTCTGGTGTTGTGCACAGGATTGTCCCTGGTGCTCTGGTGTTGTGCACAGTATAGTCCCTGGTGCTCTGGTGTTGTGCACAGTATAGTCCCTGGTGCTCTGGTGTTATGCACAGTATTGTCCCTGGTGCTCTGGTGTTGTGCACAGTATAGTCCCTGGTGCTCTAGTGTTGTGCACAGGATTGTCCCTGGTGCTCTGGTGTTGTGCACAGTATTGTCCCTGGTGCTCTGGTGTTGTGCACAGTATTGTCCCTGGTGCTCTGGTGTTGTGCACAGTATTGTCCCTGGTGCTCTGGTGTTGTGCACAGTATTGTCCCTGGTGCTCTGGTGTTGTGCACAGTATTGTCCCTGGTGCTCTGGTGTTGTGCACAGTATAGTCCCTGGTGCTCTGGTGTTATGCACAGTATAGTCCCTGGTGCTCTGGTGTTATGCACAGTATAGTCCCTGGTGCTCTGGTGTTGTGCACAGTATAGTCCCTGCTGCTCTGGTGTTGTGCACAGGATTGTCCCTGGTGCTCTGGTGCTGTGCACAGGATTGTCCCTGGTGCTCTGGTGTTGTGCACAGTATTGTCCCTGGTGCTCTGGTGTTGTGCACAGTATAGTCCCTGGTGCTCTGGTGCTGTGCACAGTATTGTCCCTGGTGCTCTGGTGTTGTGCACAGTATTGTCCCTGGTGCTCTGGTGTTGTGCACAGCATTGTCCCTGGTGCTCTGGTGTTGTGCACAGTATTGTCCCTGGTGCTCTGGTGTTGTGCACAGGATTGTCCCTGGTGCTCTGGTGTTGTGCACAGGATTGTCCCTGGTGCTCTGGTGTTGTGCACAGTATAGTCCCTGGTGCTCTGGTGTTATGCACAGTATAGTCCCTGGTGCTCTGGTGTTATGCACAGTATTGTCCCTGCTGCTCCGGTGTTGTGCACAGTATTCTCCCTGGTGCTCTGGTGTTGTGCACAGGATTGTCCCTGGTGCTGTGCACAGGATTGTCCCTGGTGCTCTGGTGTTGTGCACAGTATTGTCCCTGGTGCTCTGGTGTTGTGCACAGTATAGTCCCTGGTGCTCTAGTGTTGTGCACAGGATTGTCCCTGGTGCTCTGGTGTTGTGCACAGTATTGTCCCTGGTGCTCTGGTGTTGTGCACAGTATTGTCCCTGGTGCTCTGGTGTTGTGCACAGTATTGTCCCTGGTGCTCTGGTGTTGTGCACAGTATTGTCCCTGGTGCTCTGGTGTTGTGCACAGTATTGTCCCTGGTGCTCTGGTGTTGTGCACAGTATAGTCCCTGGTGCTCTGGTGTTATGCACAGTATAGTCCCTGGTGCTCTGGTGTTATGCACAGTATAGTCCCTGGTGCTCTGGTGTTGTGCACAGTATAGTCCCTGCTGCTCTGGTGTTGTGCACAGGATTGTCCCTGGTGCTCTGGTGCTGTGCACAGGATTGTCCCTGGTGCTCTGGTGTTGTGCACAGTATTGTCCCTGGTGCTCTGGTGTTGTGCACAGTATAGTCCCTGGTGCTCTGGTGCTGTGCACAGTATTGTCCCTGGTGCTCTGGTGTTGTGCACAGTATTGTCCCTGGTGCTCTGGTGTTGTGCACAGCATTGTCCCTGGTGCTCTGGTGTTGTGCACAGTATTGTCCCTGGTGCTCTGGTGTTGTGCACAGGATTGTCCCTGGTGCTCTGGTGTTGTGCACAGGATTGTCCCTGGTGCTCTGGTGTTGTGCACAGTATAGTCCCTGGTGCTCTGGTGTTATGCACAGTATAGTCCCTGGTGCTCTGGTGTTATGCACAGTATTGTCCCTGCTGCTCCGGTGTTGTGCACAGTATTCTCCCTGGTGCTCTGGTGTTGTGCACAGGATTGTCCCTGGTGCTGTGCACAGGATTGTCCCTGGTGCTCTGGTGTTGTGCACAGTATTGTCCCTGGTGCTCTGGTGTTGTGCACAGTATAGTCCCTGGTGCTCTGGTGCTGTGCACAGTATTGTCCCTGGTGCTCTGGTGTTGTGCACAGTATTGTCCCTGGTGCTCTGGTGTTGTGCACAGTATTGTCCCTGGTGCTCTGGTGTTGTGCACAGTATTGTCCCTGGTGCTCTGGTGTTGTGCACAGCATTGTCCCTGGTGCTCTGGTGTTGTGCACAGTATTGTCCCTGCTGCTCTGGTGTTGTTGTGCACAGTATAGTCCCTGGTGCTCTGGTGTTGTGCACAGTATAGTCCCTGGTGCTCTGGTGTTGTGCACAGTATAGTCCCTGGTGCTCTGGTGTTATAGACAGTATAGTCCCTGGTGCTCTGGTGTTATGCACAGTATAGTCCCTGGTGCTCTGGTGTTGTGCACAGTATTGTCCCTGGTGCTCTGGTGTTATGCACAGTATAGTCCCTGGTGCTCTGGTGTTATGCACAGTATTGTCCCTGGTGCTCTGGTGTTGTGCACAGTATAGTCCCTGGTGCTCTGGTGTTATAGACAGTATAGTCCCTGGTGCTCTGGTGTTATGCACAGTATAGTCCCTGGTGCTCTGGTGTTATGCACAGTATAGTCCCTGGTGCTCTGGTGTTATGCACAGAATAGTCCCTGGTGCTCTGGTGTTGTGTACAGTATTGTCCCTGGTGCTCTGGTGTTGTGCACAGTATTGTCCCTGGTGCTCTGGTGTTATAGACAGTATAGTCCCTGGTGCTCTGGTGTTGTGCACAGTATTGTCCCTGGTGCTCTGGTGTTGTGCACAGTATTGTCCCTGGTGCTCTGGTGTTGTTGTGCACAGTATAGTCCCTGGTGCTCTGGTGTTGTTGTGCACAGTATAGTCCCTGGTGCTCTGGTGTTGTGCACAGTATTGTCCCTGGTGCTCTGGTGTTGTGCACAGTATTGTCCCTGGTGCTCTGGTGTTGTGCACAGTATTGTCCCTGGTGCTCTGGTGCTGTACACAGTATTGTCCCTGGTGCTCTGGTGTTATATGCCATAGACGGCTCCCGGCTCTCCCTCCAGTATATTATACCGCAGCGCTGATAGTATTATTACTCTGGGGATGGACTCTCTCTATTGTAGTCTCGCCAGGTGACCTCGATCCCTAATAAATAATTCCTCCGGAGCGGATTCCGGCTTAATCCTTTATAATCAGCTCCATGTTAGACAGAATGTGCGAGATCTGGCCGCATGCAGGTCCACACCCAAAACCCACAAATCATCCTTAAAGGGGATGTCTGGGCTGGTACCAAATAATTATATTGACGATGCATTAGGAAGTCTCTGGAGGATTGGAGCATGTAATTCCTCACTTCTCCTGCGGGGGCGCTGCAGAGAGATGAAACAACTGCTGTAAAATACCTGTACACATACATCAGAAGCAACCACCAACCATAGATTCTTTGTTTAAAGTGGAGATCCCCTTTAAGAAGTATCACATAATATCATCACTCTTATAATTGTACATTTAAAGGGGATGTATTAGGAGGTCTCAATAAATATATAGGTAATTCCTATACAAACAAACAATATATAGGGTGACTGCAAAAAAAGTTTGGAGGACCCAGTGGTGTAATACCTTATACTTCCTGCGGGGGCGCTGCAGGAAAATGAATAACATCGGGTATGATCGCTGGGGTCCACCCTGTGATCTGCTCATTGTAACTTGATGTGATTGTCCAATGTTGAGGACCCTTTAAGACCCCCTTTTGGGTGGACTTCCCCTTTAATTACATTCTGCTTTTGCTTTTGCAAAGGAAAATGCAGGAAATTCTTCCCATAACTTTGGCTCTTCTGTTCTTCTCCTTCCCGGAATGTTCTGCCGCTTTATCTGCTTCTTCTCTGGAATTCTACTCATTAGGGGGACATTTTTTGAGTGTTTCCCGTCTGCCCGGCCGATCATTGACCCCCCCAAACTTCCCCTTTAAGACCCTGGAAGTGTTATCCTTAAAGGTGAAGTGACCCCTGCTCTGGATTATCCATAAACCGTCCTTTAACTGCAACGTCAGTCTTTACTGTCTTACTGGAATTCTATCTGTGAACCAGGAGGCTCTGGATGAACAGCCTTACGTTACATATTTTATCTGGAAACATCTGAACCAACGTGGCTCATTCTATCAATGTTTTTGTTACAATGTGTCGGTCTTTATAGAATCTCTGACTCTATTAGGTTTCTACGTTCGCTGAGAGCAAACCCAGGTCAGACATGAACCAGGAGGAGCAGGATGAGCAGTGCTGACAGGGCAGGACCCTCTGTGATTATTGCGGGGGCTGTGAATGTTTATATGCAGGGGATGATTGTATACAGTGACTGCTGCAGCTGTGATATATACGTGTGACCGGGGGTCCGGGGGGCACCTATACCCTCAGCTGTGTGTATACGGTGTAGCCTGTATCCGGGGGGCTCCTATCCCCTCAGCTGTGTGTATACAGTGTAGCCTGTATCCGGGGGGCTTCTATACCCTCAGCTGTGTGTATACAGTGTAGCCTGTATCCGGAGGGCTCCTATACCCTCAGCTGTGTGTATACGGTGTAGCCTGTATCCGGGGGGCTTCTATCCCCCCAGCTGTGTGTATACAGTGTAGCCTGTATCCGGGGGGCTCCTATCCCCTCAGCTGTGTGTATACGGTGTAGCCTGTATCCGGGGGGCTCCTATACCCTCAGCTGTGTGTATACAGTGTAGCCTGTATCCGGGGGGCTCCTATCCCCTCAGCTGTGTGTATACAGTGTAGCCTGTATCCGGGGGGCTCCTATCCCCTCAGCTGTGTGTATACAGTGTAGCCTGTATCCGGGGGGCTCCTATCCCCTCAGCTGTGTGTATACGGTGTAGCCTGTATCCGGGGGGGCTTCTATACCCTCAGCTGTGTGTATACAGTGTAGCCTGTATCCGGGGGGCTTCTATCCCCTCAGCTGTGTGTATACAGTGTAGCCTGTATCCGGGGGGCTCCTATCCCCCCAGCTGTGTGTATACGGTGTAGCCTGTATCCGGGGGGCTCCTATCCCCTCAGCTGTGTGTATACAGTGTAGCCTGTATCCGGGGGGCTCCTATCCCCCCAGCTGTGTGTATACAGTGTAGCCTGTATCCGGGGGGCTCCTATCCCCCCAGCTGTGTGTATACGGTGTAGCCTGTATCCGGGGGGCTCCTATCCCCTCAGCTGTGTGTATACGGTGTAGCCTGTATCCGGGGGGCTCCTATCCCCCCAGCTGTGTGTATACGGTGTAGCCTGTATCCGGGGGGCTCCTATCCCCCCAGCTGTGTGTATACGGTGTAGCCTGTATCCGGGGGGCTCCTATCCCCCCAGCTGTGTGTATACAGTGTAGCCTGTATCCGGGGGGCTCCTATCCCCCCAGCTGTGTGTATACGGTGTAGCCTGTATCCGGGGGGCTTCTATCCCCCCAGCTGTGTGTATACAGTGTAGCCTGTATCCGGGGGGCTCCTATCCCCTCAGCTGTGTGTATACGGTGTAGCCTGTATCCGGGGGGGCTTCTATACCCTCAGCTGTGTGTATACAGTGTAGCCTGTATCCGGGGGGCTCCTATCCCCCCAGCTGTGTGTATACAGTGTAGCCTGTATCCGGGGGGCTCCTATCCCCCCAGCTGTGTGTATACGGTGTAGCCTGTATCCGGGGGGCTCCTATCCCCCCAGCTGTGTGTATACGGTGTAGCCTGTATCCGGGGGGCTCCTATACCCTCAGCTGTGTGTATACGGTGTAGACTGTATCCGGGGGGCTCCTATCCCCCCAGCTGTGTGTATACGGTGTAGCCTGTATCCGGGGGGCTCCTATCCCCCCAGCTGTGTGTATACGGTGTAGCCTGTATCCGGGGTGCTCCTATCCCCCCAGCTGTGTGTATACGGTGTAGCCTGTATCCGGGGGGCTCCTATCCCCCCAGCTGTGTGTATACGGTGTAGCCTGTATCCGGGGGGCTCCTATACCCTCAGCTGTGTGTATACAGTGTAGCCTGTATCCGGGGGGCTCCTATCCCCCCAGCTGTGTGTATACGGTGTAGCTTGTATCCGGGGGGCTCCTATACCCTCAGCTGTGTGTATACGGTGTAGCCTGTATCCGGGGGGCTCCTATACCCTCAGCTGTGTGTATACGGTGTAGCCTGTATCCGGGGGGCTCCTATACCCTCAGCTGTGTGTATACGGTGTAGCCTGTATCCGGGGGGCTCCTATCCCCCCAGCTGTGTGTATACGGTGTAGCCTGTATCCGGGGGGCTCCTATACCCTCAGCTGTGTGTATACGGTGTAGCCTGTATCCGGGGGGCTCCTATCCCCCCAGCTGTGTGTATACGGTGTAGCCTGTATCCGGGGGGCTCCTATACCCTCAGCTGTGTGTATACGGTGTAGACTGTATCCGGGGGGGCTCCTATCCCCTCAGCTGTGTGTATACAGTGTAGACTGTATCCGGGGGGCTTCTATCCCCCCAGCTGTGTGTATACGGTGTAGCCTGTATCCGGGGGGCTCCTATCCCCCCAGCTGTGTGTATACAGTGTAGCCTGTATCCGGGGGGCTCCTATCCCCCCAGCTGTGTGTATACAGTGTAGCCTGTATCCGGGGGGCTCCTATCCCCCCAGCTGTGTGTATACGGTGTAGCCTGTATCCGGGGGGCTCCTATCCCCTCAGCTGTGTGTATACAGTGTAGCCTGTATCCGGGGGGCTCCTATCCCCCCAGCTGTGTGTATACAGTGTAGCCTGTATCCGGGGGGCTCCTATCCCCCCAGCTGTGTGTATACGGTGTAGCCTGTATCCGGGGGGCTCCTATCCCCCCAGCTGTGTGTATACGGTGTAGCCTGTATCCGGGGGGCTCCTATACCCTCAGCTGTGTGTATACGGTGTAGACTGTATCCGGGGGGCTCCTATCCCCCCAGCTGTGTGTATACGGTGTAGCCTGTATCCGGGGGGCTCCTATCCCCCCAGCTGTGTGTATACGGTGTAGCCTGTATCCGGGGTGCTCCTATCCCCCCAGCTGTGTGTATACGGTGTAGCCTGTATCCGGGGGGCTCCTATCCCCCCAGCTGTGTGTATACGGTGTAGCCTGTATCCGGGGGGCTCCTATACCCTCAGCTGTGTGTATACGGTGTAGCCTGTATCCGGGGGGCTCCTATCCCCCCAGCTGTGTGTATACGGTGTAGCCTGTATCCGGGGGGCTCCTATACCCTCAGCTGTGTGTATACGGTGTAGCCTGTATCCGGGGGGCTCCTATACCCTCAGCTGTGTGTATACGGTGTAGACTGTATCCGGGGGGCTTCTATCCCCCCAGCTGTGTGTATACAGTGTAGACTGTATCCGGGGGGCTTCTATCCCCCCAGCTGTGTGTATACGGTGTAGCCTGTATCCGGGGGGCTCCTATCCCCCCAGCTGTGTGTATACAGTGTAGCCTGTATCCGGGGGGCTCCTATCCCCCCAGCTGTGTGTATACAGTGTAGCCTGTATCCGGGGGGGGGGGGGGGGGGGGCTCCTATACCCTCAGCTGTATGTATACGGTGTAGCCTGTATCCGGGGGGCTCCTATCCCCTCAGCTGTGTGTATACGGTGTAGCCTGTATCCGGGGGGCTCCTATCCCCTCAGCTGTGTGTATACAGTGTAGCCTGTATCCGGGGGGCTCCTATCCCCTCAGCTGTGTGTATACAGTGTAGCCTGTATCCGGGGGGCTCCTATCCCCCCAGCTGTGTGTATACGGTGTAGCCTGTATCCGGGGGGCTCCTATACCCTCAGCTGTGTGTATACGGTGTAGACTGTATCCGGGGGGCTCCTATCCCCCCAGCTGTGTGTATACGGTGTAGCCTGTATCCGGGGGGCTCCTATCCCCCCAGCTGTGTGTATACGGTGTAGCCTGTATCCGGGGTGCTCCTATCCCCCCAGCTGTGTGTATACGGTGTAGCCTGTATCCGGGGGGCTCCTATCCCCCCAGCTGTGTGTATACGGTGTAGCCTGTATCCGGGGGGCTCCTATACCCTCAGCTGTGTGTATACGGTGTAGCCTGTATCCGGGGGGCTCCTATCCCCCCAGCTGTGTGTATACGGTGTAGCCTGTATCCGGGGGGCTCCTATACCCTCAGCTGTGTGTATACGGTGTAGCCTGTATCCGGGGGGCTCCTATACCCTCAGCTGTGTGTATACGGTGTAGACTGTATCCGGGGGGCTTCTATCCCCCCAGCTGTGTGTATACAGTGTAGACTGTATCCGGGGGGCTTCTATCCCCCCAGCTGTGTGTATACAGTGTAGCCTGTATCCGGGGGGCTCCTATCCCCTCAGCTGTGTGTATACAGTGTAGCCTGTATCCGGGGGGCTCCTATCCCCCCAGCTGTGTGTATACAGTGTAGCCTGTATCCGGGGGGGGGGGGGGGGCTCCTATACCCTCAGCTGTATGTATACGGTGTAGCCTGTATCCGGGGGGCTCCTATCCCCTCAGCTGTGTGTATACGGTGTAGCCTGTATCCGGGGGGCTCCTATCCCCTCAGCTGTGTGTATACAGTGTAGCCTGTATCCGGGGGGCTCCTATCCCCTCAGCTGTGTGTATACAGTGTAGCCTGTATCCGGGGGGCTCCTATCCCCTCAGCTGTGTGTATACGGTGTAGCCTGTATCCGGGGGGCTCCTATCCCCTCAGCTGTGTGTATACGGTGTAGCCTGTATCCGGGGGGCTCCTATCCCCTCAGCTGTGTGTATACAGTGTAGCCTGTATCCGGGGGGCTCCTATCCCCTCAGCTGTGTGTATACAGTGTAGCCTGTATCCGGGGGGCTCCTATCCCCTCAGCTGTGTGTATACAGTGTAGCCTGTATCCGGGGGGCTCCTATCCCCTCAGCTTGAGGATGGGGTCACCCTGGCACAGTGGGTAGATGTGACGATCTTTGGGGCAGGGCTGCAGGTGTTTGCAGGAGCAGCCAGCGCTTCCTCCAGTCCTCGCTCCTCCTGGCGCTGAGCTCTACCGTATCCCGACGTGTGAGCCCAGAAGCTGCAGATCCTGGACAGCTCCTCTATTCCCAGGATCCCCTGCCAGGAACAAGGTGAACTGTCTGCTACATCCTGGGCCAGGACAAGTGCTCCCCCTGGAGCTGGAAGCATGAAACTGCAGGGAAATAAAATCTCTGATGCTCAGATCCTTAACATATAAGCAAACTGATAGCTGCTGCAGAACATCTTCGGAACAGAAACTGCCACTGCTTGGTATTTGACAAAGTATAGCACTTCCATGTACCATCACTAGGGGGAGCTTAATGCATTCAGATTTAGCTGTCTGTGCATCCACATGCAGCAGAGCTCCCCCTAGTGGTGACTGTAAACGGACAGTATTTATCAGGTCAGAAATGCAGAATTTGACACATGACACAGACTGATGGTGGATAGTAATTTTGGATTATATCTCTATGGGGATGGTGCCCTTCTGATTTATACTATAGAGCCCTAAGATGTCCATATACCCCTCCCCTCTCCCCATTATCATGACTAGTAGAGGGTTTGTGACTTTTATTGTCAAGCCCTAAATATCTCAGAATCTTAAAGCTTCCTTCACTGATACGTTGTCACAGACTGCAGCTGTGAAAGGCAGTGATTACCCAGAATTTACAGACTGCAAGACACAGATACATTGGGGGTCATTTACTAAGGGCCCGATTCGCGTTTTCCCGACGTGTTACCCGAATATTTCCAATTTGCGCCGATTTTTCCCTGAATTGCCCCGGGATTTTGGCGCACGTGATCGGATTGTGGCGCATCGGCGCTGGCATGCACGCGACGGAAATCGGGGGGCGTGGCCGAACGAAAACCCGACGGATTCGGAAAAACTGACGCATTAAAAAAAAAAAAAAAAAAAAAATGTGTCGCGAAAAATTGCACTTACCTTCACTAGGAATAGGCCGGTGAATTTCAGGGCATTCCAGCGGACTTCAGCGCAGCAGCGCCACCTGGTGGACTGCGGAGGAACTGCCTGAATAAATCCCGGCCGGACCCGAATCCACCGCAGAGAACGCGCCGCTGGATCGCGAATGGACCGGGTAAGTAAATCTGCCCCAATGAGACTGATGTGTAGGTGTAGTTCTGCGCATCTGCCAGCAGGTGGAGACAGAGGACCGTCCATGTGTGGTTGAGCTAATGCAGCGGGTGCAGTGCAGCGGTTTTATTATTAGGCGCAGGGGGCTGCGTTATAACGGATGAGTTATGGATGATGTGTGTATCACATCACAGGCCGCACTGCAGGGGATGATGCATCTGATATCAAAAATAGTCCAAAACTTCAAAAAATGAATCCAAGCAGAAAACTAAGGACATTTCAATCCAGGAATCTCCCCCCACGCTGGTGGTCTCCATGGCCTCTGCAGCTGATTGTGTTACCTGACTACGACTACAGACAGACTCATTTGCATACATGAACTATCCAGGTTTAGGTGGCACAGTGGTAGCTCCAGGTTATGGCATTACACAGTGGGGCTCATTTACTAACGGTCCGAACGCCGCACTTTCGTCGGGTTTCCCGAATATTTCCGTTTTGCGTCGTATTGCCACGGGATTTTGGAGCACACAATCGGATTGTGTCGCATCGGCATTGGCTTTCACTCGTCAGAAATCGTGGGGCCTGGCCGTCGGATTCGGACAAACCGCAGAATTCAAAAAAGGAATTGTGTCACAAGATCAGCACTCACATGCACCAGGAAGAAGATGGTGAACTCCGGCGGACCTCGGGGCAGCAGCGACACATGCAGGAAATCGGACGCACGATGTTAGTGAATCGCGCCGGACCCCAATCCTCGTCAGACAACGCACCGCGGGATCGTGACGGGAAGTAAATCTGCCCCAGTGAGTGGTAGCGTCAGGTAGGTGGCACAGGAGGAGTACCAGGCTATCATGTAGCAGGTGGCACAGTAGGAGTACCAGGCTATCATGTGGCAGGTAACACAGTGGTAGTGCCAGGCTATCAGGTGGCACAGTGGTAGTGCCAGGCTATCAGGTGGCACAGTGGTGTGGGATTGGTACAGTATAATCTGTAATTGGACACCAGTGTATGAAGCTTCTAAAGGAACATCAGGTGGATAATCCCTGTAAGTGATTCTGGGGATTCCTGTGATGTAGATGAAGCTGATCTTGGAGCCGGCCGCACGCGCTGTGGTAGGAGTCATGTGATCTGTCTCTGCGCCGCGGAGGAACATGTGGCGACCGCTGAGAACATCTGGACGCTGCGTTCTGTGAATCCCACATGTCTGATGAAAGCCGTCTGCTCAGATCTGATCACAAGACGCCGGTGGAGAGAAGGAGCAGCACAGAGTATTTCAGGAGACGAGTGTTGTGACTTTGTTGGGGGGCAGCGACGTGTCCATTCACCGGATGGCGTTGAGGATACGGTTCTAGTTAGATGAATGGGTTAATGAACGTGAATGTAATGAAGTCTGTACCCAGAGTCACCTGGGAAAGCATTAATTACCGCAGCATTTTATAACAGGATTAATTTAATTAAAGGGGCTGTAACCTTCAGTCATCATCGCCTACTCAAACAGCAACGGGGAACGTCACCGCCACTTAGCGCATTATTGCATTGTGCCTTGACTTAGAGCTGCACACCCACCTCAGGAGAGGAGGAAGCCGGGGGCCAGCGGGACACCGCCAAATAATACACAGGGAAAACCTGCAAAATATGAAGACAAGTCACATTCCAGGAGAAATACATTGTCTGACTGGTCATTTATAAGACAGCTGAGAGGGCACGGGGTGAGAGCAGGAGGCAGGGGAGAGGGCACGGGGTGAGAGCAGGAGGCAGGGGAGAGGGTACAGCATGAGAGGAAGAGGCAGGGGAGAGGGTACAGCATGAGAGCAGGAGGCAGGGGAGAGGGCACAGGGTGGGAGCAGGAGGCAGGGGAGAGGGTACAGCATGAGAGGAAGAGGAAGGGGAGAGGGTACAGCATGAGAGCAGGAGGCAGGGAAGAGGGCACGAGGTGAAAGCAGGAGGCAGAGGGCAGAGGGTGAGAGCAGGAGTCAGGGGAGAGGGCACAGCAGGAGGCAGGGGAGAGGGCACGAGGTGAGAGCCGGAGGCAGAGGAGAGGGCACAGGGTGAGAGCAGGAGGCAGGGGAGAGGGCACCGTGTGAGAGCATGAGGCAGGGGAGAGGGCACCGTGTGAGAGCATGAGGCAGGGGAGAGGGCACCGTGTGAGAGCAGGAGGCAGGGGAGAGGGCACAGTGTGAGAGCAGGAGGCAGGGGAGAGGGCACCATGTGAGAGCAGGAGGCAGGGGAGAGGGCACAGCAGGAGGCAGGGGAGAGGGCACGGGGTGAGAGCAGGAGGCAGGGGAGAGGGCACAGCAGGTGGCAGGGGAGATGGCACGAGGTGAGAGCAGGAGGCAGAGGAGAGGGCACGGGGTGAGAGCAAGAGGCAGGGGAGAGGGCACGGGGTGAGAGCAAGAGGCAGGGGAGAGGGCACGGGGTGAGAGCAGGAGGCAGGGGAGAGGGCACAGGGTGAGAGCAAGAGGCAGGGGAGAGGGCACGGGGTGAGAGCAGGAGGCAGGGGAGAGGGCACAGGGTAGGAGAGGGCACCGTGTGAGAGCAGGAGGCAGGGGAGAGGGCACCGTGTGAGAGCAGGAAGCAGGGGAGAGGGCACCGTGTGAGAGCAGGAGGCAGGGGAGAGGGCACCGTGTGAGAGCAGGAGGCAGGGGAGAGGGCACCGTGTGAGAGCAGGAGGCAGGGGAGAGGGCACCGTGTGAGAGCAGGAGGCAGGGGAGAGGGCACCATGTGAGAGCAGGAGGCAGGGGAGAGGGCACCATGTGAGAGCAGGAGGCAGGGGAGAGGGCACCATGTGAGAGCAGGAGGCAGGGGAGAGGGCACAGCAGGAGGCAGGGGAGAGGGCACGGGGTGAGAGCAGGAGGCAGGGGAGAGGGCACAGCAGGTGGCAGGGGAGATGGCACGAGGTGAGAGCAGGAGGCAGAGGAGAGGGCACGGGGTGAGAGCAAGAGGCAGAGGAGAGGGCACGGGGTGAGAGCAAGAGGCAGGGGAGAGGGCACGGTGTGAGAGCAAGAGGCAGGGGAGAGGGCACGGGGTAAGAGCAAGAGGCAGGGGAGAGGGCACGGGGTGAGAGCAGAAGGCAGGGGAGAGGGCACAGGGTGAGAGAAAGAGGCAGGGGAGAGGGCATGGGGTGAGAGCAGGAGGCAGGGGAGAGGGCACAGGGTAGGAGAGGGCACAGTGTGAGAGCAGGAGGCAGGGGAGAGGGCACCGTGTGAGAGCAGGAAGCAGGGGAGAGGGCACCGTGTGAGAGCAGGAGGCAGGGGAGAGGGCACCGTGTGAGAGCAGGAGGCAGGGGAGAGGGCACCATGTGAGAGCAGGAGGCAGGGGAGAGGGCACCGTGTGAGAGCAGGAGGCAGGGGAGAGGGCACCATGTGAGAGCAGGAGGCAGGGGAGAGGGCACAGCAGGAGGCAGGGGAGAGGGCACGGGGTGAGAGCAGGAGGCAGGGGAGAGGGCACAGCAGGTGGCAGGGGAGATGGCACGGGGTGAGAGCAGGAGGCAGGGGAGAGGGCACGGGGTGAGAGCAAGAGGCAGGGGAGAGGGCACGGGGTGAGAGCAGGAGGCAGGGGAGAGGGCACGGGGTGAGAGCAGGAGGCAGGGGAGAGGGCACGGGGTGAGTGCAGGAGGCAGGGGAGAGGGCACGGGGTGGGAGCAGGAGGCAGGGGAGAGGGCACGGGGTGAGAGCAGGAGGCAGGGGAGAGGGCACGGGGTGAGAGCAGGAGGCAGGGGAGAGGGCACGGGGTGAGAGCAGGAGGCAGGGGAGAGGGCACAGGGTGAGAGCAGGAGGCAGGGGAGAGGGCACAGGGTGTGAAGCCTTCGCAGCACATGTATCTCAGGCACATACCATACACGGCCACTCATACACGGCAATATACACATACTACACACATCCTGGACTTACATCTACTGCTGAAACTTTATGCAGGTCCTGCATTATTAAACCTTGTCTCTCCCACTGCAACCTGGTATCATCAGCGGGCACACCCTCTGCGGTATATTCACCTCTCTGTGGCACACACTAGGAATTTGGGGATGGGCAGATACTGCAGAGGTGACATCTTCCTCTCTATAGGATTCTGGTGAAGAGCAGATAGAAACAGAACATATGGAGACAATGGAGACAGAGCAGGTTTGCATCTGCGGCTCTGGATGAGCTGAGGCAGCAGGATTTATGGTGGGCCGGGAGGAGGGGGTACGGCAGCATCATTATGTGTGTGCAAGGCACAGAAATACCAGATAATTGTCCTATTCCGGGCACAGATACAGCGTCATTGTGCGGAGCAGAAATCCCCCGGCATTGTCCTCCGTCCTTATCAAGCAAACAACGAAATCTACACCCCGAGATCTCTGTGGAAAAGTCTGTGTCTTGCATTCCTGCAGCATTGGAAATATTCCGGAATTCTTGGAAACCGAAGGCTAAGTCGCGTAGTTACCAGAATAACCGGGATCACAAGTAATATCTTAATCCCTCGGCTGCTGAGCAGAGAAAGGTGGAACGCAGAGTTCAGGTCACTAAAAGCGGAGTTGCTCCACAACACCTGGGTTTGGGGTGTGACTGAAGAGGATATCTAGATCCCCAATACCTATAACCTCTGCACAGAGGAAAGATGGATTTTGTACCCATTGTGTCACCTAACGGGTGATGTCCTTGTGACTTCCCTGGTTTTTATCCTTTATCCCTGACTTTGTTGCAGGGAGACAACCAGGTCGCTACCACTTGAGTAAGTTCTGGTGTAACAGAAAGCCGGCTGGATGAATCCTTTAAGAGTAGATACAGAGTTTGAGACAAAGTGGGGTCACCATGCCAGATCAGTCATTTGGTAGGAACACAGGAACTTTATTCCTCACTGGGAGCGAGCTATCACAGGTGGTGGGCTGTGGATTACCTGTGACACAGTGTTGCCCAAGTGTCATCTCTGGTTTTCACCCATTAACCCCTATAAAGGGATCTGGACTGATTCAGGGAAACCCCCAGGTCGCTACCTCTTGAACTGGTCCAGTATAAGGGATGACCAGTCTACAAGATGAGGTCAGGAAAGCTGTACTACTAAAAGAGTAGATACAGAGTCTGATACAAGTCCGAAGTGAAGCCAAATTCAGAACCACGTGGATCAGTAATTTGGTAGGAACACAGAAACTTCATACCTCACTGTTTGCCACAAGTAGTGGCTTGTGGAGTATCTGTGTCACCTTGTTGCCCAATTGTCATCTCTAATTTTCACCCATTAAACCCTGTAAAGGTATCTGGACTTGGTTGAAGAGAAACTTCCAGGTCGCTACCTCTTGAACTGGTCCAGTATAAGAGAGTGCCAGCCTACAAATTGAGGTCAGGGCAGGGAGAATCCTTAAAGAGTACATACAGAGTCTGAAACAAGTTGGGGTCAAGAACTCATAGTCAGTAAACTAATTCAGAACCACAGGAATCAGTAATTTGGTAGGAACACAGAAACTTCATACCTCCCTTGGGGCCGGCTGACAGGAGTAGTGGGTTGTGGATTCACCACAAACCATTTGCTCAGGCACCGTCCTGTGGTGGAAGGGGACTTATGTAATATGGCGTGTTGTTTGGACCAGAGGTAAGTTACCATTGCATAGTCAAGAAACAAGCCAAATCATGTACATGGGAAACTGTCAGCATGTAGACTGTATAACCCCTCACAGGAACAAGCATACTAGAAACCTTTGGCTCAGGCACCGTCCTGTGCCTGAAGGTGACTTATGTAACATGGTATGTTGCATGGACGAGAAATAAGCTACTATTACGTAGTCAAAAAATAAGCCAAAGTCATGTACATGGGAAACGGTTAGCATGCAGACTGTAGAAACCATCACAGAAACAAGCACACCGGAAACCTTTGGCTCAGGCACCCTCATGTGGTTGAAGGTGACTTATGTATTATGGCATGATGTTTGGAACAAAGGTTAGTCATTATTGCGTAGTCAGGAAACAAGCCAAAATCAGCTATATAGGAAACAGTCAGTATGCAGAGTGCGGAAAACCTATGTCGGCACGAGCGCACTAGAAACCTGTAGCTCAGGCACTTTCCTGTGGGGGGGGGGGGGGGAGGAGAGGAGTGGCAGTGCCTTATTCAGCATCATTTGCTGTGGGGACCAGGGGTAAGTTACTATTGCATAGTCAAGAAACAAGCAATAGTCAGGGGCATGGGAAACAATCAGTATGTTGTCAGAGGGGTCACATAGAGACCCATAAGCCACCTCTTTATAGTACAGCGCAGTACTATAAATAATACATTATAGTGCATATTTTGCTTTGAGGTTGAAAATTGGACGCCTCAAGAGAATAATTGCTGCAGATTGTGTAGTGACTACTGTATAACTGACTGCAGTAGCACACATGGCCTCTAGATGGCACAATATCCCCAGTCACAAATCCAGAATTCTGCAATTTTTGTGTACAGATAATGAGCACCCGTGTCTGGGATGCCGGGGGCCTGGAAAGACTTCGGATTGTCCTCCATTTCCAGCTGGACAATGCCGGTCCCAGACGTACACTCAAGAAGATCTCTCATCAGCGCCCGGTACTGGATGTACCCATTATATATACCACAGCTCCGCTGGGTGCACTAGCTCCCGCCATATAACAGACTCATGAAACACTGACAGTCTGCTCCATGCTATAATAAATAAGTCCTGTAGAACTACAACTCCCAGGATGCCCCACTTCATTGTCACTGGCAGATGTCAGGCCATTGCCTGTACACAATACACCATTAAAGACTGCGCCACTTGTGGCCTCAGGTTGTGTCTGGTATTGCAGCTCATAGGGCTGATTTGCAGTACCAGACACAACCTGCGGAGAGGGGTGGAGCTCTTTTGGGGGAATGTTATGAGTATAGTATCACAGAAGAGAAGTGGGATAAAGACTAAAGTCTATTAAGGGAAACCTATAATCCTTCAGGGTAATATGGCGGCATTATTTACGTGTACTATATGGCGGCATTACTTATAATATGCACAAAACTAATGTCACTGTACAGTTTATTTAAGTAATGCTGCGATACTATAGACAGAACTAACGTCTCCATATAGTACACACAGAAAAAGGTGACCTACTATACACTGAAATAATAACGTCACCATACATCACACATAAATAATAGTCAACTTATTAACCTAACATAGTATGGTGACTACGGTATGTGTATGTAATATGTTACTATTGTTAGTGTGCACTGTATGGCGACATTAGTTCTGTGTATAGTATGGGATCATTATTTATGTGTTTTGTATGGCAGCATTATCTGTGTGTACTTGAATTCTGTGTATAGTATGGGAGTATTATTTATGTGTTTTGTATGGCGGTATTAGTATGTGTATAGTATTCGGCATTATCTGTGTGTACTTGAATTCTGTGTATAGTATGGGAGTATTATTTATGTGTTTTGTATGGTGGCATTAGTATGTGTATATATGTCAGCCTTATCTTTCTGTGTATTGTGTGTCATACCAATAGGGCAACATGTCTTCTGTTTACTGTATGGTGGTATTATTTATGTTTCCTGTGTACTGAGATAACTATATTTAGGACAAGTGTATAGCAACATTAATCATCCTCACAATATGGCGGTATTATTACCTCATTGTGTAATAAGGACATGTAGCTACGACTATCCACCCTACATCCTCCCCTGCATGATGAGGCCGCCTGCCTTCAGTCTGTGAATACAGGTTGGCAGCCATCGCAAAGGCAGAAATAATAGCCACGTTGGCCGTCACCCAGCTTTTCCAGAAGCAGATATGACTAAGACGCGGCTGAATAGGATTTCTAACCGCTTGGCAGGAGATGAAGACGGAGGATTTCATAGAATGGGAAGAGGCCTCCTTTAATGCTCAGACTATAGATAATAGTTTTGAGCTCCCATCAGACCTCGCTTGACTTTGCCTCAATTCTCCAGGTTCCTTGCGGCAATGAATATACTGACATCATGAATTATTTACCGGCAGGGGTTAAATGTTGCTCTGCAGGGGCTGGAGGCTCTCATCTGCCTGCGGGAGCCCCCCGGGCTGTATGTAGGGAGTGCATTATGTTCTTACAAGGGCTATAATAATAATAATCTCTCCCTTCATGTAATATTTATTATGAGGACACCAAAATATCCCTTTTTCCAGGAAAAAAAAAAAAACATTTACGGAACTAGGACAATGGAGGTGATAATGGTGTATAAAGAGGGGCCCCGCAACACAAAATGGGGCCCAATGCTGGTTTATACCATATTGTACCCATCCAGGGGGATATGTTATTATATCCTTCCTCCTTCCCAATGCTGGACACCTATCAGTCATGCGGATGCTATAAATATGAGTTGGGGGTCACTTTATATAAGGGCCTCAACTCAGCCTCCATGGACACGCTGCATAGACACCGTACATCCATACTTGACACATAAATAAATACTTTTCTATAGTTTTATAGAGTTTTTCTGTCACCAAACTGAAAAATCTAGACTAGGCCTCATTTATTCCTTCCTTGTCACCCATAGCAACCAATCAGAGTTCAGCTTCCAGCTCTCAAACTGCTCTGGGAAAATGAAAGCTGCATCGTGATTGGTCACTAAAAGCAACATGGACATTTTTGATATTTTTGATGAATTAAGCCTAGTGGCTTGTTTTTTTAAATGCTTAAAGACAACTTAAAGTGACCCAGAACATAATTCTAACTATATATTACACTAGTAGTATAATTCACACATCGCATGATATGGTGGTATAATTTGGACAATGGGGCACATTTACTTACCGGGTCCGAGGAGTTCACAGAAATGGCTTCCATGCGACAGAAATCGAGGGGGGGCGATCCGACGAAATCGGACTGAGCGGGGGATATAAATATCAATTTGTGGCGCAAGACAATGCACTTACCTACAACGGGAAGAAGAAGGTGAACTACGGAATTAGTATGGTAGTATTATTTAAAGACAGATTATGTGACTTGAATATAGACGTTGGATCCTGGAAGCATTATGTAATTTTGTAATATAATGCTTTGGCACTATATGGCGGTATTATTTAAAGTGAACCTCTACCAGACATTAAAAGGCAGAACTTATGTTCCAGATGCTTATAAAACATTATTCAATTTATCCATTGGGTTCCTCAGAAAATGGTTCATTGACGTCTCAAGAAACACTTCCTGAAGTCAGACACGCGCCTCGTTTTGTCCCGAATTAGGCTTGGGGCGTGTCTGTGACTTCGTCTTCAGGAACACTTCCTGGAAGTCACAGACACGGCCCCTGTTTTGTCCCGATTCAGGCTTGGGGCCTGTCTTTGACTCCCAAGAAGTGTTCCTGAAGACAGTGATGTGCCATTTTCAGACACACCCCATCCCTAAAGTGGGACAAAACAAGGGGCATGTGACTCCATTTTAGGAAAGTGAAAATGGAGGCAGCCACAACAGTTTGGATGTGTTTACGGCAGTTTTGTATTGCAGCTGCATTGTGTCCACTGTGCCACAAAATTCTGCACCTAAAGGGGCATTTTGGAGCCGTTTCGGATGGTGTGCCCCATTTGCTACAGCGAACCGACAGAATTGCGTTCCAAGCTCTATGTTAAAGGTGCACCAAAAAAAAAAAAAAAAGGTAGTGCACTCTTCCATTTGGACAATTTGAATTTCTAGATGGAGGATCCCTTTAATAAATTAGCCAATCAAAAATGGACTCTTGATCTAATAACAAGAAGTGAAGAAACAATGTCATAAAAAAAACCTTCAAATTAAAAATGAATAAACAGAAATAATAAAAATACAATAAATAGAAAAAATATAAAGAGATAAAATAAAATCCATACAGTACCCTAAAAACTCAAAGAATTCTCAAAACTCTGCAAATCTCAGTCTATAAATCCCCTACACACAATGATTTCACTATTTAGCCCAGCGCTCTGCCCGTCCTCGAATTCTTTTCCACATATTTAACCAATTACTGATTTTATCGAATAATGAAATTATATCTGGCGCTTGCAGGTTTCGGTTTGACAGAATATATTCTCCCGGAAGAATCGACTCGCCTTATAAAAATAGAGCAGAAATTATTTATGAAAACCGCGGGGACACGTTAAATAGAAGTGAAGGACGTGGATGGGGGAGAGGATGAGGTAGTAAATTTTATTAGCAATGACAAATATTTTTGGTATAGTAAATTAGAATTTTGTAAAATTTTCATCTTATAGATCTTTCATCTTGCCTATATAACTATGACAGGTATTGCAACCCAACGCCATTTAACCAAATGTCTTCTAAAATCCAAAATACTTCCAAGACTGTGTCCACCCCCGCTTTTAGGAGACACGCCCAGCTAGCCTGTGTATTACTCCGCCTCTGAGGGGACAAACAGGATGACTACATTACACACACAGATGAAATATGCTTTGATTTTGATATCTACTACAGGTATGAGTAAAAGATGTGCAAGAATTTATTAGATTACTGAAGCGGTGTAGGGATAATTGCTTTGTGTGGTTCCTATGGCTGATTGTGACGTCAAATCCATGGGGAATATTGACTGAGATGTGTCGGAATATACTGATGGGAATCCCTCCAAACACAGAATACAAATAGAACATCACAAATATTGTGTAAAATAAGCGAAGAGAAAGGTGGGTACTCTAACCAGATAACTATTATTATACTGCCCCTGGTGTGCAGGAATATAACTACAGGCAGTCCCCGGGTTACATACAAGATAGGGTCTGTAGGTTTGTTCTTAAATTGAGTTTGTATGTAAGTCGGAACTGTATATTTTATCATTGTAATCCCAGCCAGAACTTTTTTGGTCTCTGTGACAATTGGTTTTTAAAAATGTTGGGTTGTCATAAGAATCAATATTAATACTAAAGATTCATTACAGACACATTTGATAACTGTTACAGCTGTTTATTGTAGCCTAGAACTAAAGAACAATAAATTACCAATATCCAGAGGTCCGTTTGTAACTAGGGCTCGTATGTAAGTCGAGTGTTCTTAAGTAGGGGACCGCCTGTACTATAATACTGTCCCCATGTACAAGAATATAACTACTATAATACTGCCCCCTATGTACAAGAATATAACTACTATAATACTGCCCCTATGTACAAGAATATAACTACTATAATACTGCCCCCTATGTACAAGAATATAACTACTATAATACTGCCCCTATGTACAGGAATATAACTACTATAATACTGCCCCCTATGTTCAAGAATACAAATACTATAATACTGCCCCCTATGTACAAGAATATAACTGCTATAATACTGCCCCCATGTACAAGAATATAACTACTATAAAACTGCCCCTATGTACAAGAATATAACTACTATAATACTGCCCTCTATGTACAAGAATATAACTACTATAATACTGCCCCCGATGTACAGGAATATAACTACTATAATACTGCCCCATGTACAAGAATATAACTACTATAATACTGCCCCTATGTACAAGAATACAAATACTATAATACTGCCCCCTATGTACAAGAATATAACTACTATAATACTGCCCTCTATGTACAAGAATATAACTACTATAATACTGCCCTCTATGTACAAGAATATAACTACTATAATACTGCCCCCTATGTACAGGAATATAACTACTATAATACTGCTCCCTATGTACAAGAATATCACTACTATAATACTGCCCCCTATGTACAGGAATATAACTACTATAATACTGCCCCCTATGTACAGGAATATAACTACTATAATACTGCCTCCTATGTACAAGAATATAACTACTATAATACTGCCTCCTATGTACAAGAATATAACTACTATAATACTGCCCCCTATGTACAAGAATATAACTACTATAATACTGCCCCCTATGTACAAGAATATAACTACTATAATACTGCCCCTATGTACAAGAATATAACTGCTATAATACTACCCCTATGTACAAGAATATAACTGCTATAATACTGCCCCCTATGTACAAGGATATTACTACTATAATACTGCCCCCTATGTACAAGAATACAAATACTATAATACTGCCCCCTATGTACAAGAATATAACTACTATAATACTGCCCTCTATGTACAAGAATATAACTACTATAATACTGCCCTCTATGTACAAGAATATAACTACTATAATACTGCCCCCGATGTACAGGAATATAACTACTATAATACTGCCCCTATGTACAAGAATATAACTACTATAATACTGCCCCTATGTACAAGAATATAACTACTATAATACTGCCCCCTATGTACAAGAATATAACTACTATAATACTGCCCCCTATGTACAGGATATAACTACTATAATACTGCCCCTATGTAAAGGAATATAACTACTATAATACTGCCCCCTATTTACAAGAATATAACTACTATAATACTGCCCCTATGTACAATATTACATCTTCTGCACTCAAGCAGTTACATGTTGTGTATACAGTATTTCAGCTGTTTGTATAATATTCTGCAGTTTTCCCCTATGGGACGTATCTGAAGGAATTCTTCTCTCAGACATTGATGAGGTCGGATCTCTTCTTCATGATTCCTATGAACTCTGCTTGCAGTTTGATCCCTATCTGCTCCTCCGGTCCCTTGGCGATGACTCACTCTCCGCTCTGTGTATGATGTCACAGATCAGTCATGCATATCAGAAAACAAGGCAAAATAATATTCATTGCTGCCCCCCCAACCCAATCCTCTGAGACACAAGTGTCCAGGAAGCCATGTCACTACTGAATTATTTATAAGATATAATATCCAAAGACTCGAGATCTCAATATTTTACTAACTGTACAAGAAACCAGCACAGAATATTATCCAGAATAATACTGACTATACTGTAAAGCCAGTATAATAGCAGTTATATTCCTGTACATATGGGGCAGTATTATAGTAGTTATATTCCTGTACATAGGGAGCAGTATTATAGTAGTTATATTCCTGTACATAGGGGGCAGTATTATAGTAGTTATATTCCTGTACATAGGGAGCAGTATTATAGTAGTTATATTCCTGTACATAGGGGGCAGTATTATAGTAGTTATATTCCTGTACATAGGGAGCAGTATTATAGTAGTTATATTCCTGTACATAGGGAGCAGTATTATAGTAGTTATATTCCTGTACATAGGGGCAGTATTATAGTAGTTATATTCTTGTACATAGGGGGCAGTATTATAGTAGTTATATTCCTGTACATAGGGGGCAGTATTATAGTAGTTATATTCTTGTACATAGGGGGCAGTATTATAGTAGGTATATTCTTGTACATAGGGGGCAGTATTATAGTAGTTATATTCTTGTACACAGGGGGCAGTATTATAGTAGTTATATTCCTGTACATAGGGGGCAGTATTATAGTAGTTATATTCCTGTACATAGGGGGCAGTATTATAGTAGTTATATTATTGTACATAGGGGCAGTATTATAGTAGTTATATTCTTGTACATAGGGGGCAGTATTATAGTAGTTATATTCCTGTACATAGGGGGCAGTATTATAGTAGTTATATTCCTGTACATAGGGGGCAGTATTATAGTAGTTATATTCTTGTACATAGGGGACAGTATTATAGTAGTTATATTCTTGTACATAGGGGGCAGTATTATAGTAGTTATATTATTGTACATAGGGGGCAGTATTATAGTAGTTATATTCCTGTACACAGGGGGCAGTATTATAGTAGTTATATTCTTGTACACAGGGGGCAGTATTATAGTGGTTATATTCCTGTACATAGGGGGCAGTATTATAGTAGTTATATTCTTGTACATAGGGGGCAGTATTAAAGTAGTTATATTCTTGTACACAGGGGGCAGTATTATAGTAGTTATATTCTTGTACACAGGGGGCAGTATTATAGTAGGTATATTCTTGTACATAGGGGGCAGTATTATAGTAGTTATATTCTTGTACACAGGGGGCAGTATTATAGTAGTTATATTCCTGTACATAGGGGGCAGTATTATAGTAGTTATATTCCTGTACATAGGGGGCAGTATTATAGTAGTTATATTATTGTACATAGGGGCAGTATTATAGTAGTTATATTCCTGTACATAGGGGGCAGTATTATAGTAGTTATATTCCTGTACATAGGGGGCAGTATTATAGTAGTTATATTCCTGTACATAGGGGGCAGTATTATAGTAGTTATATTCTTGTACATAGGGGACAGTATTATAGTAGTTATATTCTTGTACATAGGGGGCAGTATTATAGTAGTTATATTATTGTACATAGGGGGCAGTATTATAGTAGTTATATTCCTGTACACAGGGGGCAGTATTATAGTAGTTATATTCTTGTACACAGGGGGCAGTATTATAGTGGTTATATTCCTGTACATAGGGGGCAGTATTATAGTAGTTATATTCCTGTACACAGGGGGCAGTATTAAAGTAGTTATATTCTTGTACACAGGGGGCAGTATTATAGTAGTTATATTCTTGTACACAGGGGGCAGTATTATAGTAGTTATATTCTTGTACATAGGGGGCAGTATTATAGTAGTTATATTCTTGTACATAGCGGGCAGTATTATAGTAGTTATATTCCTGTACATAGGGGGCAGTATTATAGTAGTTATATTCCTGTACACAGGGGGCAGTATTAAAGTAGTTATATTCTTGTACACAGGGGGCAGTATTATAGTAGTTATATTCTTGTACATAGGGGGCAGTATTATAGTAGTTATATTCTTGTACATAGGGGGCAGTATTATAGTAGTTATATTCCTGTACACAGGGGGCAGTATTATAGTAGTTATATTCTTGTACATAGGGGGCAGTATTATAGTAGTTATATTCTTGTACATAGGGGGCAGTATTATAGTAGTTATATTATTGTACATAGGGGGCAGTATTATAGTAGTTATATTCCTGTACACAGGGGGCAGTATTATAGTAGTTATATTCTTGTACATACGGGGCAGTATTATAGTAGTTATATTCTTGTACATAGGGGGCAGTATTATAGTAGTTATATTCTTGTACATAGGGGGCAGTATTATAGTAGTTATATTCCTGTACATAGGGGGCAGTATTATAGTAGTTATATTCTTGTACATAGGGGCAGTATTATAGTAGTTATATTCTTGTACATAGGGGGTAGTATTATAGTAGTTATATTCTTGTACATAGGGGCAGTATTATAGTAGTTATATTCCTGTACATAAGGGGCAGTATTATAGTAGTTATATTCTTGTACATACGGGGCAGTATTATAGTAGTTATATTCTTGTACATAGGGGGCAGTATTATAGTAGTTATATTCCTGTACATAGGGGGCAGTATTATAGTAGTTATATTCCTGTACACAGGGGGCAGTATTATAGTAGTTATATTCTTGTACATACGGGGCAGTATTATAGTAGTTATATTCTTGTACATAGGGGGCAGTATTATAGTAGTTATATTCTTGTACATAGGGGCAGTATTATAGTAGTTATATTATTGTACATAGGGGGCAGTATTATAGTAGGTTTGGTCCCATTATAGTATTATAAGACTTTTAGTCCGATAAACAACTTTTTCCTATTTGTTTTCTATGTTTTATTTAGTTTCTCATAAAGTAAATGAAGCACATATATATATATGCATTTTTATATATCAGGGTTAGGAGGTTTTCATGCTGCTACATATATGCTTAGGCAACAAAAATCTTAGTTACATTCAGCTTAAATTATTAATCATGATTTAACTAACGTAAGTAGCAAGTGTGGATTTTCTGGACTGAACCTGCTGACCCCGAGCATTGCTATACATCCACTATTCCAAAGAACATTCTCTCCTGACTCTACACATTGCTGCTGGCAGTACCCTGACCCAACAACACAAGCCGCAAGCTATAGAAACTCCATTGCGACACTAAGAGTATAACTTATACCAGCTGTACATATATCATTATATACAGGAGATCCCCAGGTTATACCGGCTGTACATATATCATTATATACAGGAGATCCCCAGGTTATACCGGCTGTACATATATCATTATATACAGGAGACCCCCAGGTTATACCGGCTGTACATATATCATTATATACAGGAGATCCCCAGGTTATACCGGCTGTACATATATCATTATATACAGGAGATCCCCAGGTTATACCGGCTGTACATATATCATTATATACAGGAGATCCCCAGGTTATAGCGGCTGTACATATATCACTATATACAGGAGATCCCCAGGTTATACCAGCTGTACATATATCATTATATACAGGAGATCCCCAGGTTATACCAGCTGTACATATATCATTATATACAGGAGATCCCCAGGTTATACCGGCTGTACATATATCATTATATACAGGAGATCCCCAGGTTATACCAGCTGTACATATATCATTATATACAGGAGATCCCCAGGTTATACCAGCTGTACATATATCATTATATACAGGAGATCCCCAGGTTATACCGGCTGTACATATATCATTATATACAGGAGATCCCCAGGTTATACCGGCTGTACATATATCATTATATACAGGAGATCCCCAGGTTATACCGGCTGTACATATATCATTATATACAGGAGATCCCCAGGTTATACCGGCTGTACATATATCATTATATACAGGAGATCCCCAGGTTATACAGGCTGTACATATATCATTATATACAGGAGATCCCCAGGTTATACCGGCTGTACATATATCATTATATACAGGAGATCCCCAGGTTATACCGGCTGTACATATATCATTATATACAGGAGATCCCCAGGTTATACCGGCTGTACATATATCATTATATACAGGAGATCCCCAGGTTATACCGGCTGTACATATATCATTATATACAGGAGATCCCCAGGTTATACCGGCTGTACATATATCATTATATACAGGAGATCCCCAGGTTATACCGGCTGTACATATATCATTATATACAGGAGATCCCCAGGTTATACCGGCTGTACATATATCATTATATACAGGAGATCCCCAGGTAATACCGGCTGTACATATATCATTATATACAGGAGATCCCCAGGTTATACCGGCTGTACATATATCATTATATACAGGAGATCCCCAGGTTATACCGGCTGTACATATATCATTATATACAGGAGATCCCCAGGTTATACCGGCTGTACATATATCATTATATACAGGAGATCCCCAGGTAATACCGGCTGTACATATATCATTATATACAGGAGATCCCCAGGTTATACCGGCTGTACATATATCATTATATACAGGAGATCCCCAGGTTATTCCGGCTGTACATATATCATTATATACAGGAGATCCCCAGGTTATACCGGCTGTACATATATCATTATATACAGGAGATCCCCAGGTTATAGCGGCTGTACATATATCATTATATACAGGGGATACCCAGGTTATACCGGCTGTACATATATCACTGTATATAGGTGATCCCCAGGTTATACCGGCTGTACATATATCATTATATACAGGAGATCCCCAGGTTATACCGGCTGTACATATATCATTATATACAGGAGATCCCCAGGTTATACCGGCTGTACATATATCATAATATACAGGAGATCCCCAGGTTATACCGGCTGTACATATATCATTATATACAGGAGATCCCCAGGATATACCGGCTGTACATATATCATTATATACAGGAGACCCCCAGGTTATAGCGGCTGTACATATATCATTATATACAGGAGATCCCCAGGTTATACCGGCTGTACATATATCATTATATACAGGGGATCCCCAGGTTATACCGGCTGTACATATATCATTATATACAGGAGATCCCCAGGTTATACCAGCTGTACATATATCATTATATACAGGAGATCCCCAGGTTATACCGGCTGTACATATATCATTATATACAGGAGATCCCCAGGTTATACCGGCTGTACATATATCATTATATACAGGAGATCCCCAGGTTATACCGGCTGTACATATATCATTATATACAGGAGATCCCCAGGTTATACCGGCTGTACATATATCATTATATACAGGAGATCCCCAGGTTATACCGGCTGTACATATACCATTATATACAGGAGATCCCCAGGTTATACCGGCTGTACATATATCATTATATACAGGAGATCCCCAGGTTATACCGGCTGTACATATATCATTATATACAGGAGATCCCCAGGTTATACCCGCTGTACATATATCATTATATACAGGAGATCCCCAGGTTATACGGGCTGTACATATATCATTATATACAGGAGATCCCCAGGTTATACCGGCTGTACATATATCATTATATACAGGAGATCCCCAGGTTATACAGGCTGTACATATATCATTATATACAGGAGACCCCCAGGTTATACCAGCTGTACCTATATCATTATATACAGGGGTTCCCCAGGTTATACCGGCTGTACATATATCATTATATACAGGAGATCCCCAGGTTATACCAGCTGTATATATATCATTATATACAGGAGATCCCCAGGTTATACCAGCTGTATATATATCATTATATACAGGAGATCCCCAGGTTATACCAGCTGTATATATATCATTATATACAGGAGATCCCCAGGTTATACCAGCTGTACATATATCATTATATACAGGAGATCCCCAGGTTATACCGGCTGTACATATATCATTATACACAGGAGATCCCCAGGTTATACCGGCTGTACATATATCATTATACACAGGAGATCCCCAGGTTATACCAGCTGTACATATATCATTATATACAGGAGATCCCCAGGTTATACCAGCTGTACATATATCATTATATACAGGAGATCCCCAGGTTATACCGGCTGTACATATATCATTATATACAGGAGATCCCCAGGTTATACCGGCTGTACATATATCATTATATACAGGAGATCCCCAGGTTATACCAGCTGTACATATATCATTATATACAGGAGATCCCCAGGTTATACCGGCTGTACATATATCATTATATACAGGAGATCCCCAGGTTATACCGGCTGTACATATATCATTATATACAGGAGATCCCCAGGTTATAGCGGCTGTACATATATCATTATATACAGGAGATCCCCAGGTTATACCGGCTGTACATATATCATTATATACAGGAGACCCCCAGGTTATACCGGCTGTACATATATCATTATATACAGGAGATCCCCAGGTTATACCGGCTGTACATATATCATTATATACAGGAGATCCCCAGGTTATACCGGCTGTACATATATCATTATATACAGGAGATCCCCAAGTTATACCGGCTGTACATATATCATTATATACAGGAGATGCCCAGGTTATACCGGCTGTACATATATCATTATATACAGGAGATCCCCAGGTTATACCGGCTGTACATATATCATTATATACAGGAGATCCCCAGGTTATACCGGCTGTACATATATCATTATATACAGGAGATCCCCAGGTTATAGCGGCTGTACATATATCATTATATACAGGAGATCCCCAGGTTATACCAGCTGTACATATATCATTATATACAGGAGATCCCCAGGTTATACCGGCTGTACATATATCATTATATACAGGAGATCCCCAGGTTATACCGGCTGTACATATATCATTATATACAGGAGATCCCCAGGTTATAGCGGCTGTACATATATCATTATATACAGGAGATCCCCAGGTTATACCGGCTGTACATATATCATTATATACAGGAGACCCCCAGGTTATACCGGCTGTACATATATCATTATATACAGGAGATCCCCAGGTTATACCGGCTGTACATATATCATTATATACAGGAGATCCCCAGGTTATACCGGCTGTACATATATCATTATATACAGGAGATCCCCAGGTTATACCGGCTGTACATATATCATTATATACAGGAGATCCCCAGGTTATACCGGCTGTACATATATCATTATATACAGGAGATCCCCTGGTTATACCGGCTGTACATATATCATTATATACAGGAGATCCCCAGGTTATACCGGCTGTACATATATCATTATATACAGGAGATCCCCAGGTTATACCGGCTGTACATATATCATTATATACAGGAGATCCCCAGGTTATACAGGCTGTACATATATCATTATATACAGGAGATCCCCAGGTTATACCGGCTGTACATATATCATTATATACAGGAGATCCCCAGGTTATACCGGCTGTACATATATCATTATATACAGGAGATCCCCAGGTTATACCGGCTGTACATATATCATTATATACAGGAGATCCCCAGGTTATACCGGCTGTACATATATCATTATATACAGGAGATCCCCAGGTTATACCGGCTGTACATATATCATTATATACAGGAGATCCCCAGGTTATACCGGCTGTACATATATCATTATATACAGGAGATCCCCAGGTTATACCGGCTGTACATATATCATTATATACAGGAGATCCCCAGGTTATACCGGCTGTACATATATCATTATATACAGGAGATCCCCAGGTTATACCGGCTGTACATATATCATTATATACAGGAGATCCCAAGGTTATACCGGCTGTACATGTATCATTATATACAGGAGATCCCAAGGTTATACCGGCTGTACATATATCATTATATACAGGAGATCCCCAGGTTATACCGGCTGTACATATATCATTATATACAGGAGATCCCCAGGTTATACCGGCTGTACATATATCATTATATACAGGATATCCCCAGGTTATACCGGCTGTACATATATCATTATATACAGGAGATCCCCAGGTTATACCGGCTGTACATATATCATTATATACAGGAGATCCCCAGGTTATACCGGCTGTACATATATCATTATATACAGGAGATCCCCAGGTTATACCGGCTGTACATATATCATTATATACAGGAGATCCCCAGGTTATACCGGCTGTACATATATCATTATATACAGGAGATCCCCAGGTTATACCGGCTGTACATATATCATTATATACAGGAGATCCCCAGGTTATACCGGCTGTACATATATCATTATATACAGGAGATCCCCAGGTTATACAGGCTGTACATATATCATTATATACAGGAGATCCCAAGGTTATACCGGCTGTACATGTATCATTATATACAGGAGATCCCCAGGTTATACCAGCTGTACATATATCATTATATACAGGAGATCCCCAGGTTATACCGGCTGTACATATATCATTATATACAGGAGATCCCCTGGTTATACCGGCTGTACATATATCATTATATACAGGAGATCCCCTGGTTATACCGGCTGTACATATATCATTATATACAGGATATCCCCAGGTTATACCGGCTGTACATATATCATTATATACAGGAGATCCCCAGGTTATACCGGCTGTACATATATCATTATATACAGGAGATCCCCAGGTTATAGCGGCTGTACATATATCATTATATACAGGAGATCCCCAGGTTATAGCGGCTGTACATATATCATTATATACAGGAGATCCCCAGGTTATAGCGGCTGTACATATATCATTATATACAGGAGATCCCCAGGTTATAGCGGCTGTACATATATCATTATATACAGGAGACCCCCAGGTTATACCGGCTGTACATATATCATTATATACAGGAGATCCCCAGGTTATACCGGCTGTACATATATCATTATATACAGGAGATCCCCAGGTTATACCGGCTGTACATATATCATTATATACAGGAGATCCCCAGGTTATACCGGCTGTACATATATCATTATATACAGGAGATGCCCAGGTTATACCGGCTGTACATATATCATTATATACAGGAGATCCCCAGGTTATACCGGCTGTACATATATCATTATATACAGGAGATCCCCAGGTTATACCAGCTGTACATATATCATTATATACAGGAGATCCCCAGGTTATACCGGCTGTACATATATCATTATATACAGGAGATCCCCAGGTTATACCGGCTGTACATATATCATTATATACAGGAGATCCCCAGGTTATACCGGCTGTACATATATCATTATATACAGGAGATCCCCAGGTTATAGCGGCTGTACATATATCATTATATACAGGAGATCCCCAGGTTATACCAGCTGTACATATATCATTATATACAGGAGATCCCAAGGTTATACCGGCTGTACATGTATCATTATATACAGGAGATCCCCAGGTTATACCAGCTGTACATATATCATTATATACAGGAGATCCCCAGGTTATACCGGCTGTACATATATCATTATATACAGGAGATCCCCTGGTTATACCGGCTGTACATATATCATTATATACAGGATATCCCCAGGTTATACCGGCTGTACATATATCATTATATACAGGAGATCCCCAGGTTATACCGGCTGTACATATATCATTATATACAGGAGATCCCCAGGTTATACCGGCTGTACATATATCATTATATACAGGAGATCCCCAGGTTATACCGGCTGTACATATATCATTATATACAGGAGATCCCCAGGTTATACCGGCTGTACATATATCATTATATACAGGAGATCCCCAGGTTATACCGGCTGTACATATATCATTATATACAGGAGATCCCCAGGTTATACCGGCTGTACATATATCATTATATACAGGAGATCCCCAGGTTATACAGGCTGTACATATATCATTATATACAGGAGATCCCCAGGTTATACCGGCTGTTCATATATCATTATATACAGGAGATCCCCAGGTTATACCGGCTGTACATATATCATTATATACAGGAGATCCCCAGGTTATACCGGCTGTACATATATCATTATATACAGGAGATCCCCAGGTTATACCGGCTGTACATATATCATTATATACAGGAGATCCCCAGGTTATACCGGCTGTACATATATCATTATATACAGGAGATCCCCAGGTTATACCGGCTGTACATATATCATTATATACAGGAGATCCCCAGGTTATACCGGCTGTACATATATCATTATATACAGGAGATCCCCAGGTAATACCGGCTGTACATATATCATTATATACAGGGGATACCCAGGTTATACCGGCTGTACATATATCACTGTATATAGGTGATCCCCAGGTAATACCGGCTGTACATATATCATTATATACAGGAGATCCCCAGGTTATACCGGCTGTACATATATCATTATATACAGGAGATCCCCAGGTTATACCGGCTGTACATATATCATTATATACAGGAGATCCCCAGGTTATACCGGCTGTACATATATCATTATATACAGGAGATCCCCAGGTTATACCGGCTGTACATATATCATAATATACAGGAGATCCCCAGGTTATCCCGGCTGTACATATATCATTATATACAGGAGACCCCAGGTTATACCGGCTGTACATATATCATTATATACAGGGGATCCCCAGGTTATACCGGCTGTACATATATCATTATATACAGGAGATCCCCAGGTTATACCAGCTGTACATATACCATTATATACAGGAGATCCCCAGGTTATACCGGCTGTACATATATCATTATATACAGGAGATCCCCAGGTTATACCAGCTGTACATATACCATTATATACAGGAGATCCCCAGGTTATACCGGCTGTACATATATCATTATATACAGGAGATCCCCAGGTTATACCGGCTGTACATATATCATTATATACAGGAGATCCCCAGGTTATACCAGCTGTACATGTATCATTATATACAGGGGATCCCCAGGTTATACCGGCTGTACATATACCATTATATACAGGAGATCCCCAGGTTATACCGGCTGTACATATATCATTATATACAGGAGATCCCCAGGTTATACCGGCTGTACATATACCATTATATACAGGAGATCCCCAGGTTATACCGGCTGTACATATACCATTATATACAGGAGATCCCCAGGTTATACCGGCTGTACATATATCATTATATACAGGAGATCCCCAGGTTATACAGGCTGTACATATATCATTATATACAGGAGACCCCCAGGTTATACCGGCTGTACATATATCATTATATACAGGAGACCCCCAGGTTATACCGGCTGTACATATATCATTATATACAGGAGATCCCCAGGTTATACAGGCTGTACATATATCATTATATACAGGAGACCCCCAGGTTATACCAGCTGTACCTATATCATTATATACAGGGGTTCCCCAGGTTATAGCGGCTGTACATATATCATTATATACAGGAGATCCCCAGGTTATACCGGCTGTACATATATCATTATATACAGGAGATCCCCAGGTTACACCAGCTGTATATATATCATTATATACAGGAGATCCCCAGGTTATACCGGCTGTACATATATCATTATATACAGGAGATCCCCAGGTTATACCGGCTGTACATATATCATTATATACAGGAGATCCCCAGGTTATACCGGCTGTATATATATCATTATATACAGGAGATCCCCAGGTTATACCAGCTGTATATATATCATTATATACAGGAGATCCCCAGTTTATACCAGCTGTATATATATCATTATATAC
This sequence comes from Engystomops pustulosus, assembly GCF_040894005.1. NCBI lineage: Eukaryota > Metazoa > Chordata > Amphibia > Anura > Leptodactylidae > Engystomops > Engystomops pustulosus. The sequence goes on from NC_092414.1 coordinate 12,410,760, forward strand.
AGGAGATCCCCAGGTTATACCAGCTGTACATATATCATTATACACAGGAGATCCCCAGGTTATACCGGCTGTACATATATCATTATACACAGGAGATCCCCAGGTTATACCGGCTGTACATATATCATTATATACAGGAGATCCCCAGGTTATACCAGCTGTACATATATCATTATATACAGGAGATCCCCAGGTTATACCGGCTGTACATATATCATTATATACAGGAGATCCCCAGGTTATACCGGCTGTACATATATCATTATATACAGGAGATCCCCAGGTTATACCGGCTGTACATATATCATTATACACAGGAGATCCCCAGGTTATACCAGCTGTACATATATCATTATATACAGGAGATCCCCAGGTTATACCAGCTGTACATATATCATTATATACAGGAGATCCCCAGGTTATACCGGCTGTACATATATCATTATATACAGGAGATCCCCAGGTTATACCGGCTGTACATATATCATTATATACAGGAGATCCCCAGGTTATAGCGGCTGTACATATATCATTATATACAGGAGATCCCCAGGTTATAGCGGCTGTACATATATCATTATATACAGGAGATCCCCAGGTTATAGCGGCTGTACATATATCATTATATACAGGAGATCCCCAGGTTATAGCGGCTGTACATATATCATTATATACAGGAGACCCCCAGGTTATACCGGCTGTACATATATCATTATATACAGGAGATCCCCAGGTTATACCGGCTGTACATATATCATTATATACAGGAGATCCCCAGGTTATACCGGCTGTACATATATCATTATATACAGGAGATCCCCAGGTTATACCGGCTGTACATATATCATTATATACAGGAGATGCCCAGGTTATACCGGCTGTACATATATCATTATATACAGGAGATCCCCAGGTTATACCGGCTGTACATATATCATTATATACAGGAGATCCCCAGGTTATACCAGCTGTACATATATCATTATATACAGGAGATCCCCAGGTTATACCGGCTGTACATATATCATTATATACAGGAGATCCCCAGGTTATACCGGCTGTACATATATCATTATATACAGGAGATCCCCAGGTTATACCGGCTGTACATATATCATTATATACAGGAGATCCCCAGGTTATACCAGCTGTACATATATCATTATATACAGGAGATCCCCAGGTTATAGCGGCTGTACATATATCATTATATACAGGGGATACCCAGGTTATACCGGCTGTACATATATCACTGTATATAGGTGATCCCCAGGTTATACCGGCTGTACATATATCATTATATACAGGAGATCCCCAGGTTATACCGGCTGTACATATATCATTATATACAGGAGATCCCCAGGTTATACCGGCTGTACATATATCATTATATACAGGAGATCCCCAGGTTATCCCGGCTGTACATATATCATTATATACAGGAGACCCCAGGTTATACCGGCTGTACATATATCATTATATACAGGGGATCCCCAGGTTATACCGGCTGTACATATATCATTATATACAGGGGATCCCCAGGTTATACCGGCTGTACATATATCATTATATACAGGAGATCCCCAGGTTATACCGGCTGTACATATATCATTATATACAGGAGATCCCCAGGTTATACCAGCTGTACATATACCATTATATACAGGAGATCCCCAGGTTATACCGGCTGTACATATATCATTATATACAGGAGATCCCTAGGTTATACAGGCTGTACATATATCATTATATACAGGAGACCCCCAGGTTATACCGGCTGTACATATATCATTATATACAGGAGACCCCCAGGTTATACCGGCTGTACATATATCATTATATACAGGAGATCCCCAGGTTATACAGGCTGTACATATATCATTATATACAGGAGACCCCCAGGTTATACCAGCTGTACATATATCATTATATACAGGGGTTCCCCAGGTTATACCAGCTGTATATATATCATTATATACAGGGGTTCCCCAGGTTATACCAGCTGTATATATATCATTATATACAGGAGATCCCCAGGTTATACCGGCTGTACATATATCATTATATACAGGAGATCCCCAGGTTATACCAGCTGTACATATATCATTATATACAGGAGATCCCCAGGTTATACCGGCTGTACATATATCATTATACACAGGAGATCCCCAGGTTATACCGGCTGTACATATATCATTATACACAGGAGATCCCCAGGTTATACCGGCTGTACATATATCATTATATACAGGAGACCCCCAGGTTATACCGGCTGTACATATATCATTATATACAGGAGATGCCCAGGTTATACCAGCTGTACATATATCATTATATACAGGAGATCCCCAGGTTATACCGGCTGTACATATATCATTATATACAGGAGATCCCCAGGTTATACCGGCTGTACATATATCATTATATACAGGAGATCCCCAGGTTATAGCGGCTGTACATATATCATTATATACAGGAGATCCCCAGGTTATACCGGCTGTACATATATCATTATATACAGGAGACCCTCAGGTTATACCGGCTGTACATATATCATTATATACAGGAGATCCCCAGGTTATACCGGCTGTACATATATCATTATATACAGGAGATCCCCAGGTTATACCGGCTGTACATATATCATTATATACAGGAGATCCCCAGGTTATACCGGCTGTACATATATCATTATATACAGGAGATCCCCAGGATATACCGGCTGTACATATATCATTATATACAGGAGACCCCCAGGTTATACCAGCTGTACATATATCATTATATACAGGAGATCCCCAGGTTATACCGGCTGTACATATATCATTATATACAGGAGATGCCCAGGTTATACCGGCTGTACATATATCATTATATACAGGAGATGCCCAGGTTATACCAGCTGTACATATATCATTATATACAGGAGATCCCCAGGTTATACCGGCTGTACATATATCATTATATACAGGAGATCCCCAGGTTATACCGGCTGTACATATATCATTATATACAGGAGATGCCCAGGTTATACCAGCTGTACATACATCATTATATACAGGAGATCCCCAGGTTATACCGGCTGTACATATATCATTATATACAGGAGATCCCCAGGTTATACCAGCTGTACATACATCATTATATACAGGAGATCCCCAGGTTATACCGGCTGTACATATATCATTATATACAGGAGATCCCCAGGTTATACCGGCTGTACATATATCATTATATACAGGAGATCCCCAGGTTATACCGGCTGTACATATATCATTATATACAGGAGATCCCCAGGTTATACCGGCTGTACATATATCATTATATACAGGAGATCCCCAGGTTATACCGGCTGTACATATATCATTATATACAGGAGATCCCCAGGTTATACCAGCTGTACATACATCATTATATACAGGAGATCCCCAGGTTATACCGGCTGTACATATATCATTATATACAGGAGATCCCCAGGTTATACCGGCTGTACATATATCATTATATACAGGAGATCCCCAGGTTATACCGGCTGTACATATATCATTATATACAGGAGATCCCCAGGTTATACCAGCTGTACATACATCATTATATACAGGAGATCCCCAGGTTATACCGGCTGTACATATATCATTATATACAGGAGATCCCCAGGTTATACCGGCTGTACATATATCATTATATACAGGAGATCCCCAGGTTATACCAGGTGTACATATATCATTATATACAGGAGATCCCCAGGTTATACCGGCTGTACATATATCATTATATACAGGAGATCCCCAGGTTATACCGGCTGTACATATATCATTATATACAGGAGATCCCCAGGTTATACCGGCTGTACATATATCATTATATACAGGAGATCCCCAGGTTATACCAGCTGTACATATATCATTATATACAGGAGATCCCCAGGTTATACCGGCTGTACATATATCATTATATACAGGAGATCCCTAGGTTATACAGGCTGTACATATATCATTATATACAGGAGATCCCTAGGTTATACAGGCTGTACATATATCATTATATACAGGAGACCCCCAGGTTATACCGGCTGTACATATATCATTATATACAGGAGACCCCCAGGTTATACCGGCTGTACATATATCATTATATACAGGAGATCCCCAGGTTATACAGGCTGTACATATATCATTATATACAGGAGACCCCCAGGTTATACCAGCTGTACATATATCATTATATACAGGGGTTCCCCAGGTTATACCAGCTGTATATATATCATTATATACAGGGGTTCCCCAGGTTATACCAGCTGTATATATATCATTATATACAGGAGATCCCCAGGTTATACCGGCTGTACATATATCATTATATACAGGAGATCCCCAGGTTATACCAGCTGTACATATATCATTATATACAGGAGATCCCCAGGTTATACCGGCTGTACATATATCATTATACACAGGAGATCCCCAGGTTATACCGGCTGTACATATATCATTATACACAGGAGATCCCCAGGTTATACCGGCTGTACATATATCATTATATACAGGAGACCCCCAGGTTATACCGGCTGTACATATATCATTATATACAGGAGATGCCCAGGTTATACCAGCTGTACATATATCATTATATACAGGAGATCCCCAGGTTATACCGGCTGTACATATATCATTATATACAGGAGATCCCCAGGTTATACCGGCTGTACATATATCATTATATACAGGAGATCCCCAGGTTATAGCGGCTGTACATATATCATTATATACAGGAGATCCCCAGGTTATACCGGCTGTACATATATCATTATATACAGGAGACCCTCAGGTTATACCGGCTGTACATATATCATTATATACAGGAGATCCCCAGGTTATACCGGCTGTACATATATCATTATATACAGGAGATCCCCAGGTTATACCGGCTGTACATATACCATTATATACAGGAGATCCCCAGGTTATACCGGCTGTACATATATCATTATATACAGGAGATGCCCAGGTTATACCGGCTGTACATATATCATTATATACAGGAGATGCCCAGGTTATACCAGCTGTACATATATCATTATATACAGGAGATCCCCAGGTTATACTGGCTGTACATATATCATTATATACAGGAGATCCCCAGGTTATACCGGCTGTACATATATCATTATATACAGGAGATGCCCAGGTTATACCAGCTGTACATACATCATTATATACAGGAGATCCCCAGGTTATACCGGCTGTACATATATCATTATATACAGGAGATCCCCAGGTTATACCAGCTGTACATACATCATTATATACAGGAGATCCCCAGGTTATACCGGCTGTACATATATCATTATATACAGGATATCCCCAGGTTATACCGGCTGTACATATATCATTATATACAGGAGATCCCCAGGTTATACCGGCTGTACATATATCATTATATACAGGAGATCCCCAGGTTATACCGGCTGTACATATATCATTATATACAGGAGATCCCCAGGTTATACCAGCTGTACATATATCATTATATACAGGAGATCCCCAGGTTATACCGGCTGTACATATATCATTATATACAGGAGATCCCCAGGTTATACCAGCTGTACATACATCATTATATACAGGAGATCCCCAGGTTATACCGGCTGTACATATATCATTATATACAGGAGATCCCCAGGTTATACCGGCTGTACATATATCATTATATACAGGAGATCCCCAGGTTATACCGGCTGTACATATATCATTATATACAGGAGATCCCCAGGTTATACCAGCTGTACATACATCATTATATACAGGAGATCCCCAGGTTATACCGGCTGTACATATATCATTATATACAGGAGATCCCCAGGTTATACCGGCTGTACATATATCATTATATACAGGAGATCCCCAGGTTATACCAGGTGTACATATATCATTATATACAGGAGATCCCCAGGTTATACCGGCTGTACATATATCATTATATACAGGAGATCCCCAGGTTATACCGGCTGTACATATATCATTATATACAGGAGATCCCCAGGTTATACCGGCTGTACATATATCATTATATACAGGAGATCCCCAGGTTATACCAGCTGTACATATATCATTATATACAGGAGATCCCCAGGTTATACCGGCTGTACATATATCATTATATACAGGAGATCCCCAGGTTATACCGGCTGTACATATATCATTATATACAGGAGATCCCCAGGTTATACCGGCTGTACATATATCATTATATACAGGAGATCCCCAGGTTATACCGGCTGTACATATATCATTATATACAGGAGATCCCCAGGTTATAGCGGCTGTACATATATCATTATATACAGGAGATCCCCGGGTTATACCGGCTGTACATATATCATTATATACAGGAGATCCCCAGGTTATACCGGCTGTACATATATCATTATATACAGGAGATCCCCAGGTTATACCAGCTGTACATATATCATTATATACAGGAGATCCCCAGGTTATACCGGCTGTACATATATCATTATATACAGGAGATCCCCAGGGTATACCGGCTGTACATATATCACTATATACAGGAGATCCCCAGGTTATACCGGCTGTACATATACCATTATATACAGGAGATCCCCAGGTTATACCGGCTGTACATATATCATTATATACAGGAGATGCCCAGGTTATACCGGCTGTACATATATCATTATATACAGGAGATGCCCAGGTTATACCAGCTGTACATATATCATTATATACAGGAGATCCCCAGGTTATACTGGCTGTACATATATCATTATATACAGGAGATCCCCAGGTTATACCGGCTGTACATATATCATTATATACAGGAGATGCCCAGGTTATACCAGCTGTACATACATCATTATATACAGGAGATCCCCAGGTTATACCGGCTGTACATATATCATTATATACAGGAGATCCCCAGGTTATACCAGCTGTACATACATCATTATATACAGGAGATCCCCAGGTTATACCGGCTGTACATATATCATTATATACAGGATATCCCCAGGTTATACCGGCTGTACATATATCATTATATACAGGAGATCCCCAGGTTATACCGGCTGTACATATATCATTATATACAGGAGATCCCCAGGTTATACCGGCTGTACATATATCATTATATACAGGAGATCCCCAGGTTATACCAGCTGTACATATATCATTATATACAGGAGATCCCCAGGTTATACCGGCTGTACATATATCATTATATACAGGAGATCCCCAGGTTATACCAGCTGTACATACATCATTATATACAGGAGATCCCCAGGTTATACCGGCTGTACATATATCATTATATACAGGAGATCCCCAGGTTATACCGGCTGTACATATATCATTATATACAGGAGATCCCCAGGTTATACCGGCTGTACATATATCATTATATACAGGAGATCCCCAGGTTATACCAGCTGTACATACATCATTATATACAGGAGATCCCCAGGTTATACCGGCTGTACATATATCATTATATACAGGAGATCCCCAGGTTATACCGGCTGTACATATATCATTATATACAGGAGATCCCCAGGTTATACCAGGTGTACATATATCATTATATACAGGAGATCCCCAGGTTATACCGGCTGTACATATATCATTATATACAGGAGATCCCCAGGTTATACCGGCTGTACATATATCATTATATACAGGAGATCCCCAGGTTATACCGGCTGTACATATATCATTATATACAGGAGATCCCCAGGTTATACCAGCTGTACATATATCATTATATACAGGAGATCCCCAGGTTATACCGGCTGTACATATATCATTATATACAGGAGATCCCCAGGTTATACCGGCTGTACATATATCATTATATACAGGAGATCCCCAGGTTATACCGGCTGTACATATATCATTATATACAGGAGATCCCCAGGTTATACCGGCTGTACATATATCATTATATACAGGAGATCCCCAGGTTATAGCGGCTGTACATATATCATTATATACAGGAGATCCCCGGGTTATACCGGCTGTACATATATCATTATATACAGGAGATCCCCAGGTTATACCGGCTGTACATATATCATTATATACAGGAGATCCCCAGGTTATACCAGCTGTACATATATCATTATATACAGGAGATCCCCAGGTTATACCGGCTGTACATATATCATTATATACAGGAGATCCCCAGGGTATACCGGCTGTACATATATCACTATATACAGGAGATCCCCAGGTTATACCGGCTGGCCTCCTCCGTTTTCATTATTAGAACAGTTTTTGTATCCTTTATGTCCCGCTGTTCTGTGCTGCAGGTGATCGGTGGATTGTGTCGGGTCTTTCCCCGCTTTAGGCTTGAGTTGTATTACGACTGACATGGAATAGAAATAGTGGAAATGTGATCAGTCCTGGGATACGGCCGCAGACAGCGACTCCCGGAGCTGCATCCCGCGCTCTGTGTGCATCGGTGTCCTCGGTGTTGGGCACTCGGTCTCCCCCCTCGGTGTTGGGCGCTCGGTCTCCCCCCTCGGTGTTGGGCACTCGGTCTCCCTCCTCGGTGTTGGGCACTCGGTCTCCCCCCTCGGTGTTGGGCACTCGGTCTCCTCCTCGGTGTTGGGCACTCGGTCTCCTCCTCGGTGTTGGGCACTCGGTCTCCCCCCTCGGTGTTGGGCACTCGGTCTCCCCCCTCAGTGTTGGGCACTCGGTCTCCCCCCTCGGTGTTGGGCACTCGGTCTCCCCCCTCGGTGTTGGGCACTCGGTCTCCCCCCTCGGTGTTGGGCACTCGGTCTCCCCCCTCGGTGTTGGGCACTCGGTCTCCCCCCTCGGTGTTGGGCACTCGGTCTCTCCTTCAGTGTCGGGCACTCGGTCTCTCCTTCAGTGTCGGGCACTCGGTCTCCCCCCTCGGTGTCGGGCACTCGGTCTCCCCCCTCGGTGTCGGGCACTCGGTCTCCCCCCTCGGTGTTGGGCACTCGGTCTCCCCCCTCGGTGTTGGGCACTCGGTCTCCCCCCTCGGTGTTGGGCACTCGGTCTCCCCCCTCGGTGTCGGGCACTCGGTCTCTCCTTCAGTGTCGGGCACTCGGTCTCCCTCCTCGGTGTCGGGCACTCGGTCTCCCCCCTCGGTGTCGGGCACTCGGTCTCCCTCCTCGGTGTCGGGCACTCGGTCTCCCTCCTCGGTGTCGGGCACTCGGTCTTCCCTCTCGGTGTCGGGCACTCGGTCTTCCCTCTCGGTGTTGGGCACTCGGTCTCTCTCCTCGGTGTCGGGCACTCGGTCTCTCTCCTCGGTGTCGGGCACTCGGTCTCCCTCCTCGGTGTTGGGCACTCGGTCTCCCCCCTCGGTGTTGGGCACTCGGTCTCCCCCCTCGGTGTTGGGCACTCGGTCTCTCCCCCCCCCCCCCTCGGTTTTGGGCACTCGGTCTCCTCCTCGGTGTTGGGCACTAGGTCTCCCCCCTCGGTTTTGGGCACTCGGTCTCTCCCCCCCCCTCGGTTTTGGGCACTCGGTCTCCTCCTCGGTGTTGGGCACTAGGTCTCCCCCCTCGGTTTTGGGCACTCGGTCTCTCCCCCCCCCCTCAGTGTTGGGCACTCGGTCTCTCCCCCCCCCCCTCGGTTTTGGGCACTCTGTCTCCTCCTCAGTGTCGGGCACTCGGTCTCCCTCCTCGGTGTTGGGCACTCGGTCTCCCCCCTCGGTGTTGGGCACTCGGTCTCCCCCCTCGGTGTTGGGCACTCGGTCTCCCCCCTCGGTGTTGGGCACTCGGTCTTCCTCCTCGGTGTTGGGCACTCGGTCTCCCTCCTCGGTGTAGGGCACTCGGTCTCCCCCCTCGGTGTTGGGCACTCGGTCTCTCCCCCCTCGGTGTTGGGCATTCGGTCTTCCTCCTCGGTGTTGGGCACTCGGTCTCCCTCCTCGGTGTAGGGCACTCGGTCTCCCCCTCGGTGTTGGGCACTCGGTCTCCCCCTCGGTGTTGGGCACTCGGTCTCCTCCTCGGTGTTGGGCACTCGGTCTCCCCCCTCGGTGTTGGGCACTCGGTCTCCCCCCTCGGTGTTGGGCACTCGGTCTCTCCCCCCCCCCTCGGTGTTGGGCACTCGGTCTCCCCCCTCGGTGTTGGGCACTCGGTCTTCCTCCTCGGTGTTGGGCACTCGGTCTTCCTCCTCGGTGTTGGGCACTCGGTCTCCCTCCTCGGTGTAGGGCACTCGGTCTCCCCCTCGGTGTTGGGCACTCGGTCTCCCCCTCGGTGTTGGGCACTCGGTGACATTTACTGAGCAGATTCTGAGGATTTTACAATCTTAATTAATGGAGGAAAGTTTTCTCATCTCCTGCCCTAATGATTGGCCATAAAGATGCCCGGTACATGGTGCCACGTAACACCCACATACATGGCGCCACGTAACACCCACATACATGGCGCCACGTAACACCCACATACATGGCGCATCACAGGCCCTTCTTCTGGCAGCGGAAAAGTTTTACCTACTGGGGAAAGGGCTGATAGTGATTTTCCTTCATCCAAGGGTTTAGTGGTAAATTATTGGAACCCTGAGGGTCTGGGCTGCTAAAGGGGCTAAAAACAACTGATGATGGGCTAGTGTGAGCTGCAACCTGCTCGTCTAGGGTATTGAAAGTGTTAAAAATAGTCAAAAAGTTGGTCATCACTTACTATAGGGATTAACATTGACTTCTCTAATGATCAATGATCTAATGATCAATGGTTGTAATGGCAACTTCCCTGGTGGTCTAGTGTACTGTACTGAAAAGATTGATATTTGGCTATCTAAGGTTGTGAAGAGGCTAATGACATCTTCCCTGGTGGTCTACAGTAGTGATATCATTAATGCTATTTCCCTGGTGGTCTAGAGAATTGAAGAGGCTAATAATAACTTCCCTGGTGGTCTACAGTAGTAAACAGGTTAAAAATTAACTTCCCTGTTGCTCGTTAGAGTAGTGAAATGGTTAATGCTAGCTTCCCTTGTTGTCTAGAGAAGTCAAGAGGTTGATAACAACTTCCCTGGTGGTCGAGAGTAGGGAATAGGTTAATAATAGCTTCCCTGTTGGTCTAGAGTAACAGAGAGGTTAATAATGAACTTCCCTGGTGGTCTAGAGAAGCGATGAGGTGAATCATACATTCCCTGGTGGTTTACAGAAGTGAAATGGTTAATGGTAGCCCCCCTGCTGGTATACAATATCATGTTGTTTAATAATAATTTCCCTGGTGGTCTAGTGTAGGGAAGTGGTTAATATAGCCTCCCTGGTGGTCTAGAGAAGTGAAACAGTTACTTACACATCTCTCCAGGGTCAGTACCTCACTCTAGCTGCTGAAAGCACAGAGCACAGCAGTGTGAGGACCCCCTCCCCCCCCCCAGTACAATCCTGGAATATAAATCCATATATCATAGTCCTGCTGCTACTAACAATATACACAAAGAGCACAGCAGTGTGAGGACACCGACCCCCCCCCCCCCGCCCCAAGTACAATCATGGAATATAAATCCATATATCACAGTCCTGCTGCTACTAACAAGGTCTGATTACACATCTCTCCAGCAGTGACTAACACTGCCTGCAGAGAGCACAGAGCACAGCAGTGTGAGCACACATTCCCCAGAATAGTCCTTGAATATTAATCCATACCTCACAGTCCTGCTGCTACTAACACTGGGACATAATACTGGACGCAGTCTACATGTTCCCACCTGCTTACAGGTTCCCTTTAAGGTCTGCACAACACTTGACACTACAACTCCCATCAGATCCTGACACTGCAGTGAATTTGCTGTCTGACCATGAATGGGAGCCCATGACTTAGTGCTATTCCCTCTCTGACCACTAGAGGGCAACATCTCATTATAAAAATTTTTTTTAGCTGTTTTTGAAATCTCGAATCCTAAAACCTCTTCTTTTGATGGAGCGTTTTAGATAAATCCTGCTGATCTACAGTATTTTCGGATTAATTAATAGTCCCCCTGTATCCGCTTCATGCACCTACATCCTGGCACAGTGCCTTCCCGGGTCATATTCCTTTGTAAAAAATTTTGTGACAAAAAATTGCTGATTTCGGGGCATGACGGAGGAAGGTGACACCTGGGGGATTCTTTATCTGGAAGTCAGATAATAAGGCAGCATCCAAGTTCTCCATCTGTTGTCTTTGATGCTTTCCTCGATCACTATGGAGAAGAAGAAGAATTTAGGCGGAGTGCCCCCCCCCCCCACCGTCCCCCTCCTTTACCCTAAATCAAAAATAGTTTAGCCCGAAATCCTTCATGTAGTTCATTAGAACAAGTGGCCAAGGATACTACAGATTTACCCACAGTGCATCATGTTCATCTTTATGTAAATTCTTTCTTAAAGGGGAACTCTAACCACCTGTAGAATCTCTATCTCTTTGCATCCCTTGACAGCTGCCGCTCCACTGATTCCGGAGCAGTTGGAATTTTTTTTCTAGCCCTTACCGTTCCCGAGCAAACGGGGTCGGAAGTTTAAGCATCTAATATGCTAATTCAGTTTTCTAATGTCAGGTGGGCGGAATGCAGTAGACCCCGCCCACTTGAAATTGTTAGATGAAATTAACAATACTGATTGCTCGGGAACGGTAAAGGCTAGAGAAAAAATTCCAACTGCGCCGGAATCAGTGGAGTGGCACCTATTAATTCATGCAATGAGTTTTGGGAGTGACAAACATCCCTTTAAGTGACATTCATCCATTTTAAGGTAAACTGACAATGAATTTCCTTATATTTCCTTTCTAGCTATAGAATGGAGCAGGGTAGAGGATGTCTCTAGATTTTGTTTAAAGGGGTAGTCCGCTTAGAAGCACAGTTAAGACCTTCCCTTGTGAGGTCATGTGAGGTGGGTGTGCTTAGATACAGCTACTCAGCTCTATGTAAGGTCGGTGCTTACGCAATGGCAGCTTAGATACAGCAGCTCAGCTCCTTGTATATAATGAAAGCTTGGATGCATAATCTCAGCTCTATGTAAAGTGGATGCCAATTAAATGGGAGCTTAGATACAGCGTCTTATCTCTACAGGTCCCGTAGACACCTCCATACATACTATATATACCAGCTGTACACAGTGAGAAGTGAGAATGGAGTAATAGGAGAACACTGTAGCCCCTGCAGATTTCTCCGTAGCCTCAGTTACTTTTACACTGACCGACTGCTAATTCTGACATTAAAGGGTTAATAATTCCTTAAAGGGGAGGGACATGTCTGGCTTCTTGTGTCATAAATCTCAGAGCACAGAGTGAGGCTGAAGGATTTATGATGCTTAAATTGCATTAGAGTGTTGTTACAGTTTAGGGCATGTATGTATCGGAAGATACTGTAACACTGTAACGACACAATATTAATTAAGGTATCATAGGGGGTTAATAACAGAAGAGGTTGTGATGCCCCCCCCCCCACCATGGTGACAGCTGACCCCCTCCCCACATAAACGCGGATCCTAATGACTAACGTGCGTCATTGGCCTTCGGGTAACATTACATTATATCTCTCCTGGATTAATAGGTCGCTATTAAAGGGGCATTAAGGGGGCGGTCACGTGGTGGGACGACCGCTGAGATATTGGCCTCAGGTGAGGGACTAATAAGTTCATTATCAGGCGGCACAGCCCTATAGGGATGTAATGTAGATGTATTGACCCCCTCAGGCCGCCGTAGCTGTCAGTCCCAGGCATCTTCTACATCCCCGATCTGGGAACCTTTGCCTTTAATGAAGATTTATCGCTTTCTCATTGCGTCTGTCTGTCACTTGCGTGTTATATGCGTGTCATTTGTATGTATCCTGACAGCCGGTAAGTGGCCACGTGGGGGGAGGGGGGTCCGGAGCTCATGTTCTCTCTCCATCAATTCATATTTATCCTGTACAGAGCAAAGACTTTTCACAGCTGGATGTTTGTTACAGTCTCGTGGTGCTGTTTGTGCATAGTGGGCTCCACTAATCCCCCCCCCCCCCCGATGTTAGCACCCCAGAGACCTGACCCCAAATTATAGAGCGTTGCGCAGTCAGAAACCCCAGATAGATGTTTAATCATACGCCTCACACTGCTGTGCTCTGGGCTCTCTGCATTGAGGGGTGTCTTCACACTGCTGTGCTCTCTGCAGCCAGTGTTGGGTATTGTCCCTGTATAGCTGGGTAATCAGACATTTGTGTATGTTGTTAGTAGCAGCAGGACTGTGATATATGGATTTATATCTGCTGTAGCTTTAGATTTCTGGTTCAATGCTCAGAGCAAAGCAGGGTGAGGACTCAGTGTTCTGCATTGAACTGTTCTTGTTTCTTACAAACTGTTCTATTCAGCCAGAAGACTTCTACAATGTTTACTCAGGGCAGAGGGGAGGGGTACAGCGGGGAAGCTCAATGCAGAGAGCCCAGAGCACAGCAGTGTGAGGACATGCCCTCAGTCAAATATTGTAGTATATAAATCCATATTTCACCACTACTAATAACAACATACACAAAGGTCTGATTACACATCACTCCGGGGACAATACCTCACAGTGGCTGCAGAGATCACAGAGCACAGCAGTGTGAGGACACAACCACAGTACAATCCTGGAATATAAATCCATATATCACAGTCCTGCTGCTACTAACAACATACACAAATGTCTGATTACCCAGCTATACAGGGACAATACCCAACACTGGCTGCACACTGGCTGCAGAGAGCACAGCAGTGTGAGGACCCCCCCTCTAGTACAGTCCTGGAATATAAATCCATATTTCACAGTCCTGCTGCTACTAACAACATACACAAAGGTCTCTGTGCAGCGCTGCATAATCTGAGTGCGCTATATCAATCAAAGAATTATTATTATTATTTATTATCGCTCTTGGGGCAATACCTAACACTGTCTGCAGAGAGCACAGGGCACAGCAGTGTCAGAACACAGTATAGATCTGAAATATAAATCAATATTTCACAGTCCTGCTAATACTAACAAAATACTCAAAGGTCTGATTACACATCCCTCCAGGGACAATGCATAACACTGGCTGCAGAGAGCACAGATCACAGCAGTGTGAGGTCTGATTACACATCCCTCCAGGGACAATGCATAACACTGGCTGCAGAGAGCACAGATCACAGCAGTGTGAGGACACACAATTCTACAATCCTGGAATATATATCCACATATCACAGTCCTGCTGCTACTAACAACATAAGATGCATGTAATATTGTTTTTAGTGATTGCTCTACTACTTCCTCTCTCACCTCCATTTGTATACAAAGACACAATATAACAATTAAAGGGGACCAGATATGTCCCTTTAAGAAGGATTCTCACAGATGAGTCTTTAACTAGCATGTTTACCAGATAGCCCACAAGGCAAACAGGCATATTCCCTAAGACCACAATGGATACAGACCCCTTTACTGCCCTAGACCACCAGGGATGTTGACACTAACATGTTTTTTTCCATGGACCACTAACCTTAAAACGTTACCCCCTAGAAAAGATAAAGACAGAGATAAAGCTGTGTCTTTACCCCAAGAAAACCGGGCAAACACAATTAAACTCTTTATTCCCCTAGACCACAAGGGATATCGAAATTAAGCTAATGAATGCCCTAGACCACCAGGGATGATGATTCTAACATATTTATTGCTATAGATCACATTTTAGTTTAAAAACTTTACCCCTAGACAGACAGGCATTAACCTCTTTTATTCCCCTAGACCACCAGGGATATAGAAATTAAGCTAATGAATGCCCTAGACCACCAGGGAAGTTTATGTTTACATGTTTATTGCTATGGAAGACATTTTAGCTTTAACAACTTCGCCTCCAGACCACTAGATGGACAGGAATTAACCTCTTTACTCCTCTAGACCACCAGGGATACAGAAATAAAGCTCATTAATGCCCTAGACCACCAGGGATGGTGATGATACTAACATATTTATTGCTATAGACCACATTTTAGTTTAAAAACTTTACCCCTAGACAGACAGGCATTAACCTCTTGTTTCCCCTACACCACCAGGGATACAGAAATTAAGCTAATTAATGCCCTAGACCACCGGGGATGATGATGATACTAACATAAACTTTACTCTTAGACAGAAAGGCATTAACCTCTTTATTCCCCTAGACCACCAGGGATATAGAAATTAAGGTAATGAATGCCCTAGCCCACCAGGATATTGATAATAACATGTTTGTTGCCTTGAACCACCTTTTAGTTTTACGACTCATAGACCATTTGTCAGACTAGCATTAACCTCTTCATTCCCCTATCTCATACATCCCCCTGTCTCTCTGTGTACATAGACGTCACTCTGCGTCCTCCCCGCAGCCGGATGAGGGAAACCATCAGCAAGACGACAAAGGGAAGGGACGTAGTAGCTATAGACGATTGTCCCTGGAGAGATGTGGAATTAGACCTCTGTGTATATTGTTAGTAGCAGCAGGACTGTGAAATATGGATGTATATTCCAGGATTGTACTGTGGGTGTGTCCTCACACTGCTGTGCTCTGTGCAGACAGTGTTAGGTATTGTCCCTGGAGAAATGTGTAATCATACCTTTATATATGTTGTTAGTAGCAGCAGGACCATGGAATGTGGATTGATAATGCTCTATATGGCGGCATTATTCCTGCACAATCAGGCCGGTATTACATACATCACTCTGGCTGCCTCTGTAGATGGATGTAGAGTGTATGAAGCTCTATATGGCGGTATTACATACATCACTCTGGCTGCCTCTGTAGAGGGTTGTAGAGAGTGTATGATGCACTATATGGCGGTATTACATACATCACTCTGGCTACCTCTGTAGAGGGATATAGAGAGTGTATGATGCACTATATGGCGGTATTACATACATCACTCTGGCTGCCTCTGTAGAGGGATATAGAGAGTGTATAATGCACTATATGGCGGTATTACATACATCACTCTGGCTGCCTCTGTAGATGGATGTAGAGAGTGTATGGTGCACTATATGGCGGTATTACATACATCACTCTGGCTGCCTCTGTAGAGGGATGTAGAGAGTGTATGATGCACTATATGGCGGTATTACATACATCACTCTGGCTACCTCTGTAGAGGGATATAGAGAGTGTATGATGCACTATATGGCGGTATTACATACATCACTCTGGCTGCCTCTGTAGAGGGATATAGAGAGTGTATAATGCACTATATGGCGGTATTACATACATCACTCTGGCTGCCTCTGTAGATGGATGTAGAGAGTGTATGGTGCACTATATGGCGGTATTACATACATCACTCTGGCTGCCTCTGTAGATGGATATAGTGTATGATGCACTATATGGCGGTATTACATACATCACTCTGGGATATATAGAGTGTATGGTGCACTATATGGCGGTATTACATACATCACTCTGGCTGCCTCTGTAGATGGATGAATGGGGGACGTGTAATATGACTTTCATGTTGGGATTCCCTTGGGATGGAGGAAGATCCGGGAGATAAGGGGATGCGGTTATTACGGGGTCTGCCCTGCACGGAGCCGCTATCTTACATGTGGTGTAATAGGAAGCGGTCGGGGGTCCTGTGCCGGCCATAGGGGGGGCTTATCTATATTACACGGATGTAACATCCTATTACTCTGGGCTTCCCACTATCTTATGGGATCAGGTCTATAGGATTTTCTTCCTCACTGTGTCCCTACTACTTGTATCTAGACGTTTCATCTTCCCATCTGCTCTTACTGTAGAGACCCCCTCCCATAATGGAGAATCTACTGGAGGGATGGGATGGGTCATCCCACAGACCCTGATCTGGCCACTATAGACCCCATACTACCCCAGTGTACAAAAGTGTCTCCATTAACCTTTTCTGCACCATAGACCACCAGGTAGCCCTCCGTTAACCCTTTCTGCACTGAAGACCACCAGGTAGGTCTCTTAACCCTTTCTGCACTGGTGACCACCAGATTGGTCTCCATAAGGCCTTTCTGCACCATAGACCAGCAGGTAGGTGCCCATTAACTTAATTAGAAGTATTACTTAGACAGTATATGTCATATTGGCACTATATGGCGGTATAATTATAACAGTACGAAGAAATGCACTTTCATACCCGTCATTATGCGCTAGCACAAATACAATACTGTAACATGTAGGTATGAATTGGACGTTCTGTGAGCACTATATGGCGGTATAATTCTTACCATGTAAACGCTAGGTCTACATTAAGTTATTACATCTCTACTTGTACTATTTGAACTAAAGTACATAAGCGCTGGAGCCACCGTCTTCTCAGCACTATATGGCGGTATAATTGTAACTATGAGGAAATACACATTCATACCCATCATTATGCGCTAGCACAAATACATTGCTGTACAGTACAGAGTTTAATTGGACATTCTGTGAGCACTATATGGCGGTATAATTCTTACAATCTAGGTCTATATTTAGTTCAAATAGTACAAGTAGAGATGTAATATCTTAAGCACATAAGAGCTACAGCCACCGCCTTGTGAGCACTATATGGCGGTATGATTCTTACCATGTAAACCCTAGGTCTATATTTAGATCAAATAGTACAAGTACAGCTACAGCCACCGCCTTGTGAGCACTATATGGCGGTATCCTTTTGGACTATGATCGAATGATTCATTATTAAAAGTATAAAGTGCCGTATTATTTTGCATTCTATAGAACGGTTGTATCGTTGTGACACTATGTTGCGGTATTATTTATCAGGGGCGCTAGTAGGGGGCCACATCTCAGTCACCTGACGCTTCTTTAGCGGTCGCCTGCGTCCCATTTGTCGCAGTGACACTAATCCCGCGCTCGCTGTGCGTCCGGTGTGTTACGTTGTAGCTTGCGGTAATAAAACCCGGTTACCACATACGGTATTATTTATATTTTTCACGGTTCCACTAAAACCATTAATCATTTCGTGTTTTTTTCCCTCCACCAGAAGCGACGCAGCAATCTCTCCCCGTGCCGCGGCGCAGTGTTTGGTATTCGCCAGGCGTTGGCGCTGTCCCCCCCGCCCCCCCCCCCCCCCCCCCGGGAGGACGCGGCGCTGATCCGACCATCACGTACGACGAGAGAATAAGAGATGTTTGCAGAACAGGGGAGACATTATAGCGCGGCACATCTCCGCAATATCTCACTCCTCATTCATATGCCGGCGGCACGAGGGGAAAATCCCAGGATAATTTAACCCCGAAACCGCCAGGAAAAAAAAAAAAAATCCATAAATCTGTTACCTAATAAAAAAAAAATCCTCCGATACCGCTGAGAAAAAACTGCGGCAGATCAGCAGGATTTTTTTTTTTTTTTACGGTCTTAAAGGGACCCTCATCCCGACTCGGGAGCTTCCCATCTGCTTGATGTGACCACTGAGCCAGGGGTCAGAGGTCATCTCTGAACGAACCTTGTGTCATCACAAGGTCGGCAACCCCAAAAATTGTATATATTAAAAATTATATATATATACTGACTACTCCAGGGGACCCAGTGAGGAATCTTAAGTCTCTGGTGCTTCCAGTCTTCTTGATGTGACCACTGAGCCGAAATCTGGGGTCAGAGGTCGCCTCTGAATGAACATTATGTCAACACAGAATCAGCTCGGTGGCGTAATAAATAATAATTGAAAAAAACCTGGAAATGTAAAATATAACTATACCGACTCCTGCAGGGGACTGATTGCGAAATCTGAAGTCACTGTTGCTTACAGTCTTCTTGATTTGACCACTGAGCCAATATCTGGGGTCGGAGGTCATGTTTGAAGGAACGTTATGTTATCACAGGATCGGCAACCCCAAAAAAAATTAATTGAAAAAAACTATCCCGACTGCTCCAGGAGAGATGGCTCTTGGAATCTGATGCTTCTAGTCTTCTTGATGTAACCACTGAGCCAATGTCTGGGGTCAGAGGTTACGTCTGAATAAACGTTATGGCATCACAGGGTCAGCTGAGTGGTGTATAATCAGAAAAGTGTTATAAAAAAAAACTCCTCCAGGGGTCCCAGTGATGGCTCTTGGAATTGGGTGCTTCCAGTCTTCTTGACGTGACCACTGAGCCAATCCCTAGCATCAGTGGTCATGTCTAAATTTAGGTTATTTATACATGGAATCGGCTCAGTGACCACGTGTGCAAAAGAAATCAAAATCTATATTTAAAAACCTTCACAGGCCTCTCCAAAAGGACCTGGAGTCTTGTTGATGTGACCACTGAGCCACTCTCTAGGGTCAGAGGTCAAGTCTAAATGAGTTGCATTTATCCAGAGGATTGGATCAGTGGTCGCATGTACAATCATGAAAGACCCTAAAGTTCTAATTATAAAATAACCTACTCCTCCTTCCCCAGGTGCCCCAGAGATGCTTCCAGTCTTCTTGATTTGACCACTGAACCAATGTCTAGCATCAGCGCAGAATTGGCTCACTAATCACATTCACAATCAGAAAAATGTAATTAAAATATATATATATATCAACCTCTCCAGAATCCCCCCAGTGATGGTTCTTGGATGCAATCTGTGACGTCAGTGGCCATGTCTGAATTTATGTTCAGGATCGGCTCAGTGGTCACGCGTACAATCAGAAAAGGGGGCAAAAATGTTATTTAGAAAAACCTATATAGACCTATCCAGGAGTATCTGGGGTATTGTTGATGTGACCACCAGGCCAGTCTCTGGTCCCAATGGTCACATGTAAAAAAAGTAGCATGTAGCAACAGGATTGGATCAGTGGTCACATGTACAACCATGAAAGACCCTAAAAACATAACTTACACTTCCTTCTCCAGGGTCCCTAGACTCTGGTGCTTCCATTCTTGATGATGTGACCACTGAGCCGTGTAGTGTTAGAATCAACATATTACCGCCACAGTGGTTACATGCACAATCGGAACCGCCCACCCAAAAAAAAAAAAACCTGTACAGACCTCTCCACAGGGCCTGATGACTTGTTGATGTGACCACTAGACCAATCTCTAGTGTCAGTGGTCACGTCTAATTAAGCGGCATGTATCCACAGGAACGGTTCAGGGGGTCACAATAATAAACTATCCCTTAAAATCCAGGGAGCCTTAGTATTAGCTCTTTTACTCAGTGGTCACAACAGGACTGGAAGCACAAGAGTCCAAGAGCCACCATCTGAGGCCCCTTGGATTTTTAGGATCTTTTATTATTGTACATTTACCCACCAAGCCAATTCTGTGGATACATGCCACTTATTTAGATGTGACCACTGCCACTTGAGATTGGTTAAGTGATCACATCAACATGAATCCAGGCCCCGTGGAGAGATCTGTACAGGTTTTTTTTTTAAATAACATTTTGCGGTGCATCTGACCACTGAGCCGGTGTAATGTTCATACAAAACACGACCACTGACGGCAGAGATTGGCTCAGTGGTCATGTCATCAAGACTGGAGTCCCTCTTTGACATCAATTGTCACGTCTGAATGAACACCATATTACGATGAGATCGGCTCAGTGGTTATGTGTGCCATCAACACAAAAAACCCTAAAAATTTAAGTTTGGTAAAGGTTTTTTCTAATCTTTCCAGGAGGTCCCTATTGGTGGCTCTTGGACTCCGGTACTTTCAGTCTTGATAATGTAACCACTGAGCCAATATCTGATGTCACTGGTCACACCGGCTCGGTGGTCAAGTGTACAATCAGAAAAAAAAAAAAAAACACCTATATTTACAAGTCCAATACATGATATCAAATTCACACTACATATCGCAAACAGCTGAGGGTCTGCTACACTTGAATGCTGAGAGTTGTAGTCCCCCCACCACTCCTCATCTCCCGATCCCTCTGTTCCCGGAGACAAACACATGACGCTTGTATTCTGCTTAGACAAATATGAGGGAAAGGGATTTTCGCTGGCGGCTCAACAAAGATAACGGAAATCTATAGATTCAGATCAATCCCGAAACGCGGGAGCGAAATGCAATTACCACGTTACTTGTCTTACATGTCAGATTCCAGGAAATCCTCAGCGGAGGAGCGATACCAGGCGGGAAAACATCTCCCCTAATCCTCCCATCAGGAGAAGCCGGGGTAATGGACGACCATAGGGCAACCATAGTCCTTAAAGGGAAAGGAACCCTCAGACGTGTGTCCTGACACCTTTCTATCATAGCCAGCAGTGGTCAGGGGTCAGCATGGGCGCTCTGACCCCTCTGTGACTACTCCCCCCATACACAGCGAGCTGCCATGTCCTGTGTGTCCTGACACCTTTCTATCATAGCCAGCAGTGGTCAGGGGTCAGCATGGGTGCTCTGACCCCTCTGTGACTACACCCCCATACACAGCAAGCTGCCATGTCCTGTGTGTCCTGACACCTTTCTATCATAGCCAGCAGTGGTCAGGGGTCAGCATGGGTGCTCTGACCCCTCTGTGACTACACCCCCATACACAGCGAGCTGCCATGTCCTGTGTGTCCTGACACCTTTCTATCATAGCCAGCAGTGGTCAGGGGTCAGCATGGGCGCTCTGACCCCTCTGTGACTACTCCCCCCATACACAGCGAGCTGCCATGTCCTGTGTGTCCTGACACCTTTCTATCATAGCCAGCAGTGGTCAGGGGTCAGCAT